>NC_043006.1:101531435-101666435 GCF_006345805.1 Octopus sinensis | reverse complement strand
CATAGATGTATACAAATGTATGTGGATATACAGAAACAGCCCAGTCAAGGGTGAAACCCAGAGAAAACTTTTGATACAAGAAGCATGCTCAAGAATCCACCACATTCTGGTTCTTCACCAATGAGAATGTCTTTGAAAGACATAGTTCTGATACCCAAAGTAATGCACACCAAGTTTACTTCAAATATTTATTGATTCACACATATGACTATTTCCTAGATGTGTTTCCCATGGCTGCTAGTTGATGCTGTTGACCTAAAGATTTTTCCACTATTAATTAATGATATTGCAGATTAAGAAATACCTTTGATATTAATTTCTGGCACCATTACTGTCAGTAAAAAGTATATTATTTCCAATATGTAACAATTTTTTGGCAAAATGACTAGATAGATCATCTTCAAAAAGATTGGCTCTCAGGTTTAGCAAACAGTTTGAAGATTTCAAATTTGGTCTAACATTGAATTTCATTAACTTTTGTTCTTTTTGGAGTAAGTTGGCAGGGTCTGACTATGACGTTGGTACTCTTCCCATATGACAGTACCAAGTTCTGCAATGTCCTGTCCAGAGCCTCTAAGATGCCAGTATGCATTCATACCAGACAATCCTTTGATAGGTTGTCAGGTTACAAGGTTGGCAATGATACAAAACAGGTGGTTTCATTTATGCTTGATCCAAATACAGTTAGAAAGCAGAAAAATACCATACAGTTACCAGGCAGAAGTGTGGTAGCAATACCTAAAAAAGAACTGAAAGCGTTATGGTTTTATGTTGGCCAAATTTGGCATGCAACAGACTATTTAGGAATGTCTTTCTAGTTCCTGGTATATCAAAGAAACATTTTCCAGCTTATTGCCAAACCCAGTGGAAAATAGCAGAATGCTTTGCCATCTGGCCCACAATGAGTTTGAGTTTATTGTCAATGACATAAGCTATTAATGTGTCAACATGTTAACTAATGTTTCAATATTTTATTGTTTCAATTTCTAAACTAGTGAAATCAGTGAGGTTAGGTTGAGGGAAGCTGTATCTTTGAAGTCTTAAACATTTATATCTTTGATGCTTCTTAAGGCAAGGCCTGAAGCAGATTGGATAATTCACAGAATTTTAAAAACTGTGTGTGTGTACATGTGTGTGTGCGTGCATAAATATATATGTGTGTGTGCTGGCATGGCTATGTGGAGGCACAGAGGCTGTGTGGTAAGATGTTTGCTTCCCAACCACATGGTTCTGGGTTCAGCCCCACTGCATGCCACTTTGGGTAAGTGTCTTCTACAATAAGCTCAAGAAGACCAAAGCCTTGTGAGTGGATTTGGTAGACGGACACTAAAAGGAACCTGTTTTGTGCGCATGTGTGTGTGTTTATGTCTTTGTAATTTACTAGTTTGGCAAAAGAGACTTGAAAACAATAAGTACTGGGGTTGATACGTTCAACTAAAATTCTTCAAGGCAGAGCCCCAGCATGGCCACAGTCTGATGACTGAAACAAGTAGAAGATGAAAAAATAGAGGTAATTATGTATGTATGTGCATATGCATGTATGTATGTATGTACGTGTGTATGTGTGTGTGTGTGTGGTGTGTGTGTGTGTGTGTGTGTGTGTGTGTAATAACAAGCTCTTGGACAAATGGATAAAACAAAATGGAAAGCACCCAGTGAACTAGAAATTGGTCTATTAGATACCTGTATCTTTGAAAACTATTCATAGATGGTAATATGCATATATAAAAAAACTTCTTGTCTAAACAAGAAACCATAAATGAAATGTAAACCATGAATGTATTTAGCATAAAGTAATGAGGTGAGATATGAAAACATTGTCTTCTACAAGATGGTGGAGAGAGGGAGAGAGATAGATAGATAGATAGATAAAGAGAGAGAGAGAGAGAGACTTATGAAGGAATATGGTATTACAGACCTGTATCACCTACACCAGTATGAAAATCAAAAACCAATGATTACTTTGTTAAATACTGGATTTGAGTCACTGAGTATATTTCACTTCCATCACTATTGGGAATGAACATATTTTACATTGTCAAAGTTAAGATAAAAATGTTATATAGGCAGTAGCAGGTAAAATCATTTGCTTTGACTTTATTTTCTTTTCTTTTTATACCTGAATTTAAAAGATATCTTACCAAGAAATAATCTGGATTTTTTTTCCTTTTCCTTTTTTTTTTTTGGTTTTTGTTTATTTATATTTATTAATTTATGTAGCTGTTGTCTTTTTGTTCATATCTGTTAACAAGTAGGCTATGAAAAAATAATGGACTATTATCTTATTCTGATAAACAATAGAAACACAAGAGTTATGGCACCTGCACAATTGGAGAGGCGGAGAGATAGAAGGAAGAGAAGGAAAAGAAATAAGCTGAAGAAACAGAGGAGAAGGAGGAGGAGGAGCAGAAGAAGAAAATAATGATGGCGATTAAGACAATGATAGTGATGATGATGATGATGATGATGATGGTGGGGATGAACATTTTTGTAACAGATCGAAGATAACAGAAGCTCTTGTAGAAAACTTGAAATCAATTTGTCAAGTGTTTGCAAGAAGAAGCAGTTTATCAGCTAAACAAAAGATTAGCCGACTACATCAACTACAACAACAGGAACAAGAGCAATGATAACTGCTACAACAACAACAACAGCAGTAGCAGCATTTTACTGAAAGTAAGCAGAGTAACGTGAGAAGAAAAATAGATGAAGGATGATAAAATAATGTAGAACTAAAAGAGATGTTAGGAAACAGTTTGGAAAGTGTCAATGGAAGTGAGTGAAAGAAAGTGACAAAAAGTTTGGATGTGTATTCCTACTATTTTATCTCCAACAGTAAAGAAGTTAGCAGGAAGAGACAGGAGGAGATAAAAAAAGGGGGGATTATCCCCATCTGTGAAGAAACCCATAGTCACTGTCAGATGATATTAAACTTTTCAATTCTCACAAACTTTTGTGCAACAAATGTAACAAGTCCTCTCTTTCCTAGAGACAGCTGCACCTAGTACAACTAAATCCAGCACAGCTTGCCAAAGACGGCACAGTGAAACAAACAAACTAAGACCTGAAGCCACAGTGCCTCGAGCTCAAGCATATGAAGACCAGCAACATGGATTGGAACGCATGGAATAGCATCATCACCAGAGTCTGTCCTGCAGCAGCATTCACAGCAGTGTATTGGTTGAGAGAACAGCCTCCCCCTCTGGTTGCTAACTAGGGACTTTATTTACTTACATCCAACTTCCACCCCCACCCCCCACACACACATAAGGTTGTGAAATGAGTTTTTTTAACCATGTAGTTATTCCTGTGTTCTCAGGAATAACTCCATAGTTAAAAAACTTGTTTCACAACCACATGGTATCCTACTTAGTGTTACCTTGGATGTCTTCTACAATAACCTTAAGTTGACCAATACTGTATGAATGGAATTTAGTTTGAGGAAACTGAAGAAACAAGTTGTGTATGAATTATATATATCTAAGTGGATTATCTACTGTTCTAACAACAAAGATTCAGCAGTTTGATTTCCATAAGCATGTGTACCAAGTGTAAATCCTAAGAGAGAATCACCATGACAGAGCACGTGGTAAAACTGTGACTGAATGGAAGGAACAATCAATCCAACAGGTTTCTGCACAGCTTCTGTCTACACAGTCCAATCACAAGGTGTTGGTTGACTTAAAGCAATATTAAAGATACTTGCTCAAGAAACCATGCAGTGAGATTGAACTTGAGACCTTGTGACTGTGAAGTGATCTTCTTAACCCACTGGCTATGCTGCAACTGGGTAGCATAATATTTCTTCTTACTCAACTCACACTGCTGTCTTACTTCTCTCTCTCTCTCTTTGTGTATACATATATTAATATATGTATTTATAATGTAGTGTCCCATGATAGAATGATCAACGAAAAGTACTTCATCTGGTGAGAGATAAATATCTACTTAAGGATCACAATACATGTCTTTAAATTCTACAAATAGTTTCATGTTGAGAAATATCTCAAACATAATCATCAGGCACAAACCACATATAATGAGCTAAAGATCCTAATGCTACTAGATAGAAACACCCTGATGCTACTTTTCACTTTCCCTCTTATTACCAACACTTTTTCTACCCCCTCTCAACAATACACCTATGTAACTTGAAGAACTACTGTCCTGAGCCCTTACAAACTGTGTAACCTATGTTGTGACAGTAAACTGACTGATCCATATCTTCCATAAGTCCACATACTCAAACCACCTCATTACCATTACCACTTTGTTCTCACCCTCCTTCACACTAATCAATAGCATTATTCTTTCCTTTCCCCTTTTCCAGTCGCTTTCACTCCCACTCCAACAATATTCCTTCCATTACTATCCTCTCTCAATAAATCTGTTCCACCACAGAGCACTCTCTTTTGCTTTGTACATTGCTAGGAGTCCCCAAATACTGCTACCACAAAAAAAATCTCCCAGGACACTTGGTAAGTGATTGGTAATCAATTTGAGTAATGAAATCTCAGGGCTTGAGAAGGTTCCTTAGTTTTTCTAATGACAAGACAACCTCTATACTGCTGGTGCCAGAAACATTGCACCCAGTAAACTCTGTAAAGTGGCTAGTGATAAAATAAGTATCCAGCCGGTAGAAATGAGATATTTGAGCAAAACATGGTCCTCTATCCTGTTGCATCTCGTAAAATCATCAAACCCATGTCAGCATGGAAAACAGATTTAAAATGATGACAATAATGAAGTTTATGCTGTTGATGATGATGTGCATGGGTACATATGTGCATACCAGTATAAATTGGTGCAATGAATTTTGTTCCTTTGCAATAAGGCTTTTGATAAGTAGATGGTTAAAATAAAACTAAGATCACAGTCACAATGGCTAATGCAATCAAACACACACACACATGCACAAAGACAAATCATTTATGCTATTTGGAATATCTTTTAGTCATAGGTCTATTTGATCAAAACTGACCTGGGCCTAAACAACAACAGAATTCCATAATCTGCCATGAATACGCATGGTTATGGAAAATGACAAAAATATATTTACTTCTTAATGGGTCAGTCAAGTTACTAATCAATAGGTATCACAAAGTTGTATAGTTCTAATCTTTAAGTAGTAAGAACATAAACTTAGGAAAGGATTCATTAGCTTGTAGTTCTGGGTTTGATTTTTCTCACATATAAAAACCTCAAGCCTTGCTTGAGGTAAAACTGAAGGAAAATATTTACACAGATTATGCTGATCACACTTAACTCACTGCAGGTAAACGATATTTTAAAGCCATGTATATACTGCTTAGCACCAACCACTACATTTTCAATAAATTTTCATTCCTCTGTTTATATACGGTATGTGTAAATGTATATGTAGTTTGAACTCAAATATCCATTGAAGCAATTATTCCATTGCAACATAAATATCAATAAAAAAAATTATATTTATGAGTAAATGTACAAAGCAGTGACTGAGAGAAAACAAACTTGATACTAGTTCCAATATGTTTGAGAGATATCTGAACCTGTAAAAGGCTTTTCACTGCAATCTATCATGGAGAAAAAATTCTCACTTGAGCCAAAGAGATGCAAAATACCATAGTCAGCACAGAGCACCTCCCACCCCACCCTAATGGACTGAGGGATATATATATTTCAAACTCTTAATTCTCATTAGCACCAGATACCAAAAGAGAGGTAACTTAGAACTGACTAAGAAGTAGACTGTCACTTATAAAAATCAATCAAAACTATTGATTGATGGCACATATTGGTGCTAGGCTGAAATAAATTTCTGAGTAGATGCATGAAGTAGTAACCAAGAGTAAACAAACTTGACACCAATTCAAGCATGTATGAGAGATATTTGAAGTTATAGCAAGCTTTCCACTGCAGCTTTTCATGGAGAAAAGAAATTCTCACTTGAGACAAAAAGGTGTAAAACATCGTAGTCAGCTAAGCGCAACCAACCCCTACTGGATACATGCATTTCAAACTCTTACACCATTTTGTTTCGAGTAAGAAGACTGGATGTGAAGCACACCACTTATATTGTGGTGATACTCATTTGCAGTTATGCGGTATCAAAACAAGGAAACACAATTATGCACACGTGTACACACATACACGCATGTACGTATATACATTCTGTCGATTATGATGATGAGCTTTTCAGTTAATCTGGTCAACAGAACAGCCTGCTCATAAAATTGATGTGCAAGCTACTTAAAGTAGTTCTCGAGGATATACTATGTGACACAGAATGTTACAAGGCTGGCCCTTTGAAATACAGGCCCTATTCATTAGCTGACTGGACTAAAGCAACAAGAAATAAAGGGTCTTACTCAAGGATACAAGTCCCCACATGTATACATTTACATATATATAAATTAAAACAGATTAGGAGATCGAAAATCCACCTGACGAATGTCATTGAAGACATGAAACGATTGTAGTGGTGGTTTATTTCCTTATATTAAAAATTTTTACGTATTGATTAAGTCTTTCCTTGTTTGTTTTGCAAAATAGTGGTTTTGTCTCGAATTAATATTATATATTTTACTATAAAATTGGATTTAATCCTAAATCTGTTTTTTTCCCTGTAAATTTGGATTTATTCCCTAATATTTATTATTATATATATATATATATATAAAACAAAAGCCCATTGTGTGCGCGTGTGTGTGTGTGTGTGTGTGTGTATTATGTGTATACATACATAATGGGCTTCTTTCAGAATCCATTTACGAAATCCACTGAAAAAGCTTTGGTAATCTCAGTATCTTTGTAGAAGACACTTGCCAGGTAGTGGGACTGAAACTAAAATCACATGGTTGGAAAGTAAACCTCGATACCAAAAAGCTATGCATAAACCTATTAAGTGTATATTGGTTGCATTACATCTGTTAAAAAGGCCAGTGGAGTGAGCTGAAGAATGAAACCGAAAACCAAAGGTATTAGCCAATATGTAAAAATGAGACAATTATACAAATGAACCAATGAAAGAGCCTCTATATGGTCACTTGCTCTGCCAGAGATAACAGGCATATCTCTCATATCATTTTATAGAATTAAAAACGAATGCCATATTGAATAATGTAGTCCTTCAGAATTGTGTCTGCAAAACATAAATAAAAATGTGTAATGATCATAACTCTAATTTTCAGGCTTAACTTGTTGCCAAATAACAAGAATATTAATGTGGAAATGTAATGAGAAGAAATGTTATAAACTAAGCGAAAAGGAACCATAATCTCAAGATAGAACACAAAGGTACCAGAATTAACTCAGACTTGCACTGAAGTTAAAAGAACAGCTCATGAAACTGATGCAATATTGCAGAAAGAAGAGCTGTAGACAGATAATTTCACTGTAACGATGATCCAGCCAAAAATGTATGGAAATGCAAGTATTAAAAGAATGATGAAGATGATAAACAGAAATACAACAGTTAGCTAATTAGTATCTGGCAAGAAGCTATACAATAGCGTTTTCTAAAGCACGATTTATCATTAATAGGATAATGCCTCTAGTTTTGATGTGCTAGTACAGCCTAATTGTTATGATAATAAGTTCTACTATAGCTGTTTATGATGTTGTTTATAAAGGAACAGCTTGAAATTTTATTGAATAAGGACCCACAGAGCCAAATTGTAGCAGGAAGTCATACACTGAATATTAATATTTTCCTTTCAGACACAAAGAACTTTTATAAAGGGAAGGTTATACAACCAACTACCTCAATCCTCAGTGCATTACTGGTACTTATTTTATCAATGCTAGAAATAACAGAAGCAAAATCAACTCCAGTAGGATTCAAATAGAGAGCTAGATCTTTTATGGTTATATGATATGACTACTGCTGCAATTCTACTTTTCTGAAGGAACACTAATATTGCTGTACCTTTTGTTTCACTCTACCCAATTAATATCTGCCAATAAAGATCAACATTGTCACACAGAATTCTTGCAAATAGTTTTTAATTATAGCTAATTTCTTTTCACTCTGCAAAATAATTGACTGACTTAGACACAGAGAAGTATCAAATAAAAGAAATATGAAAATTTAGAATTAATTACTTCTCTGTTTCTCTTGGAAACAAAATGTAAAGTTCCTCTGTCTAGATTTGACCTTCAAACTTAAACCATTGAACTTTAATACAAGAGGGAATCTTGATTAGACAATATTCATTGTTGCTTTCAGAAATAATGGTTTCAAATTTTGCCAAAAAGCTAGTAATTTTTTTTTTTTTAAGGGAAGGGGAAAGTTGATTACATTGACCCCAGTGCTTGACTGGTACTTATTTCACTGATCTCAAAAGAATGAAAGACAAAGTCACCTTTGACAGTATTTGTACTCAGAACATAAAGTCAGAAGATATATCGCTAAGATTTTCATCTGGCATGGTAACAATTCTGCCAGCTTACTGCCTTACTTTCAGAAATAATAATAATAATGATAAAGATACAGAGACATAAATAGTATTAATATGATTCTGTATGGAAGGAAGGTGGAAGCTTGAAACCTTTGTATTCTTGGCGCACAAAGAAAATCACATTCATTTCATGACAAATTATCAAACATCTACCTATAAGTTTAGCATGTGTGTGTGTGTGTGTGTGTGGTGCACACATGCATGCACATACGTACACATCAATTATTGATTTAAAGACTACACTTCCATGCATGCAGGGGTCAGATGGAATTTAATGAGGCAGATTCACAATAACCAGCTGCCCTTCCTATCACCAACCCTCACTTGTTTCCAAGTAAGGTAACCCATTCCCTTTTGACTGAACAGGTTTTCATGGAAGACTGTAAAACAAATCACACTACTTGTATGAAAGTGACATTCATTAACAACAATCACACATTGTCAAATAGATGCACACAAGCACACACATGTGTGCACGTGCATGCACACACACACACACACACAAATACAGAGAGAATGGGTTTTGTAGCTTCCATCCACCAAAAAATTCTACTCACAAGGGTTTGGTCAGCCTGGGGCTGGAAACACACTTTTTAACCACACACCCATGTTTGCTCTTTCTATTCTATACACAAATAGCACAAACAGAGAGAGTGAGAGACAAGTGCTAGATGAAAACATGAAATGATTTTTCAGAGCTATTTTCAATGAAGGAATATCTATTGAATTAAACTTCTATAGCATAATGAAAATTTGTGGTATGCTTCACCTGTGACTGACTTCAAGGCATAGCTCCTTCTAATGTGGAAGCATATACTGTGTGAGCAATCATTGAGATTATTAGGTTATCATGAAGATTCCAAGATAGATGTCTTGGGTTCATGTTATCTCTTGGGGCTAATTATTAATTTTTTTTCTTTCAAAGCAAACTAAATTAAAAATAAAAGTATTTTTAATTTCTCTTCTATTTATTTGGAAGGAAAATATTTAATAAAAGTCAAATAAAAAAAAACATCTTGAATGTTTATTGATTTTTGTTATTCAAACTACACTTAACAAAAGCTTTCTATTTTCTCAGTTTAGAAGCTTTCCTTTGGTTATTTAAAAGATACAAAAACCAGATGGTCTTCTTAAGAAACAAAACAGCCACATAGAAACTCTTATTTCCTGCACATAATTCTTATAAAACTCGGGAATAAAACTGAAATCTATAAGAAATAATACTATTAAGCAATAACTGGCAGGATTTTAAAATGGTGATGGCACTTATTTTCCATTTTTTAAATTAATATCTCTTATTTGTGTCAGTCATTAGACTGTGGCAATCCTGAGGCACCACCTTGAAGAATTTTTGTCGAATGAGTCAATTCATGTACTTACTTTCTTTTTTAAAGCTTAGTACTTATTCTATTGATCACTTTTGATAAACCACTAAGTTATGAGGCTATCAACACCAGTTGTCAATTGGTGGTGGTGGACAAACACAAATACAGAGTGAGAGAGAGAGAGAGAAGCATGCGCGTACACACACACACACACACACACAAGCACACACAACAGGCTGCTTCTTTCAGTTTCCATCTACCAAATCCACTCACAAGGCTTTGGTTGGCCAAGAGCTATAGTAGAAGACACTTGCCCAAAGTGTCATGCAGTGGGACTGAACCCAGAATCATGTGGTTGGGAAGCAAACTTCTTACCACATAGCCAGATTGTGTCATTGCATATTGTTATTATTTTTATTAAAAAAAATAAATTTAACCTTAAATTATCAACAATAGCAAAAATTAAAGCTAAATAAAAAAGAAAAACATTAATGTATGAAAAGAGAAATTAAACAAAGGTATTTAAACAATATAAAATAAAACTCTACTTGTCTTAATAAACAATTATGGATGTTCAACAGGCATTTAGTAAAAATGAATTAAAGTTAGAAGGGGCTTTGAGCAGAACAATTGGAAAATTCCTCTCAGCTGAAGAATACATAGCTACACTTTAATTATGACCATCACTATCATCACCCCACAGACATCATTACCATAATCATCATCACTGACAAAAACAAAGAAAGAAATACAAATAAAATATTCTGGTTCTAAAGTAAGATGCAATCAAAAAAGGTGTTGAGTTGAACTGAAATTTAAGAATACTCAGTTGAATATTTTTTAGAAATCAATTGAGATTAGACAATAAGAGACAATTAACTAATTAATATCAGGTTATTGTTTTTAAATGACAAAAGCAAAAGAAACAAAGAAAATATTCTATGATACTGGGAGGGGACAAAGTCATTAGAGACCCTAAAGATCTTTATAAAAAAGGTGATGTACAAAGTTAATTCAAAAGAAACAGTTAGATGATTAAAACCATTTATATGATAGCAAATACCAAATAAATTATTTAATTTAAATTAGTAACAGTTGTAATTTAATTCTGTTAAAAATAATTTATTTTGTAATTTAAAGAGAAAGCATTGAGTCTCAAGAGATTCTGTTAAATTGAAAATGGTACAAGTCGAGTTAAATATTTAATGATTAGTCAAGAATTATTACATACTAATAATATTTGGTAGAAAGATGAATGTATGGGAGCAATTTGCAGAAGGATACAGATTAAATAAACGAAGAGGGACTGAGCAAAACAAGAAGCAAATGGTCACAAGAAAGATAAATAATAGGTAAGGGAGAGGGAAGGGGGCAATGAATATTTGACATGAATATATTATATCTTCATATTTGATACGAATATATATATGACTCAGGAAGATGTCATGAGAGAAAAAAACCTTCAGATATTGAGCCTCACTTAAGGAGATGACAAGAGACTGGAACTTGTGGTGATTTGCTGTACTTGAGAAGACACATCAATCTAAGTAAAATTGTGGCCATCCATACATAGGGGCATGTCCTTTATGGTGATTTCCTTACTCCTTCTCCCAGCTGAGAAGTCTTTTGTCTTGCAGGTGCTGGTGCCATGTAAAATCCACTCATGCTAGTGCTACATGAACACACCCATACTTGTGGTATGTAAAAAGCACCCAGCACACTCTGTAAAGTGGTTGGTGTTAGGAAGGGCATTAAATCATAGAAACCATGTCAAAACAGCAGAGTCTGGACAGCTCTCCAGCTGGTCGACTCCTGTTAAACTGTTCAACCGATGCAAGCATGGAAAATGAACATTAAACTATGATGATGATGATGATGATGATTAAATATTTAAATGATAAAGCAAAGAAACTTAACCCTGTCTCACCATATTCCCACTACAACATGGAATATGGTAAATGTCAGCTCTTTTGGATTCTGCAGCCATGCTGGGACACCGCTTTGAAGAGAATTTAGTTGAATGAATCAACTTCAATGGTCAATTTTACTTTGATGCCTGGTGCTTATTCTATCAGTCTCTTTTGCCAAACTGCCAAGTCACGGGGATATAAACACACCAAGACTAACAGTGTAACAGTGTTGGGTGACAAACACTAACACAAACACACACACACACACATATGAAATAGGCTTCTTTTAGTTTCCATCTATCAAATCCACTCACAAGGCTTTGGTTAGCCTGAGCTTAAAGTAGAAGATGCTTGCCCAAGGTGCCACAGAGTGGGACTGAACCTGAAACCATGTAGCAGGAAAGCAAGCTTCTTACCACACAGCCATACCTGCACCTATATGTTAATATTTCATTGAAGGAAATGACCTGTTCCAGATTTAGAAATAGTAACCTGACAAAGGATTTTAGAGAATATGTCAAATAGTAAGATTTAAATTAATCATTGTTATCAACTTCATGATTCACATAAGAAAAGACCTTCATTCTATTTCTCTTTTTTGTTAAATTTCTATGTGATGATGTCACACATACACCACAAACAAAAAAGAAAAAGTGAAACCATTTTTCTTGGAAACTTCAACTGTTATTTTTTATACAAAATATTTCAAGAAAATTGTAGCTATATAATATAATAGGTAAATGGATAGATAGATACACACGTGCACTATGCATGCACATACCCACACATTCCTCTGTGTGTGTGTGTGTGTGTAATATATATATACACATATATACACACATACACACACACACACACACATGGATGAGGGTGTGTGTCTAAGTTTTATTAAGAATACCTACTGCAAAACCATATAAACCATTATTTACAATCTAACGAGCAAGTTATATATAACATTTATTTTGTTTCTTTAAAGCTTTAAAGAAATATCAAGTCTCATAACTGAAATCTATACTTTCTATTTGCAATGTATTGAATCTTTTATAGAAATGAAATTATTCTGATTTATTTTTTCTCATTGACAAATACACAGAATATGTGTGTGTGTGCGTGTAGTAACAAAGAGGAGAAAAAGTACTCAATACTTGATGATGAGTATAGATCATTTTATTCCGTTAGTCGAAACTAAACTGATTAACACTATGTTTCCATGCCTGTTTTACCAGTTAACCATATTGGAATGGAACCATAGAGAAATTAATGAACTCTATATAACTTCATTGAACATGTTTGCCTCATCACCACAGATTTTTTCTTGTGGCATTCTTGTAGTAAAACTGTAATTCTCTAATTCATCATTTCTGTATTGATTCAACAATGTATCCATGTAACAACTTCATACAACTCCTGAGCCAACTTCTCTACATACCACACCTTGTAACCTGCTGAATTTCTTTCCCTAGTGATCCCATGTAATTTTATTTCATCTCCTCACATTTCTAACTGGTTTGTTGTACAGTTCTATATTTAAGAGATGAGGAATTATGTACATTTACATTATTTACAATTGACGAATATTTGTCCTCATCTTGTTTGTTGTTAACACAACATTTCAGCTGATATACCCTCCAGCCTTCATCAGGTGTCTTGGGGGAAATTTCAAACCTGGGATCTTATTCTCTCTCTCTCTCTCTCTCTCTATATATATATATAATATATATATATATATATATATATATTATATATATATATATATATATATATATAATTTCTGTGTATGCAAATCAAATAATAGAATTTCTGTGTATGCAAATCAAATATATATATATATATTATATATATATATATACATGGAGGCGCAATGGCCCAGTGGTTAGGGCAGCGGACTCGCGGTCAGAGGATCGCGGTTTCAATTCCCAGACCGGGCGTTGTGTGTGTTTATTGAGCGAAAACACCTTAAAAAGCTCCACGAGGCTCCGGCAGGGGGTGGTGATCCCTGCTGTACTCTTTCACCACTCTTTCTCCCACTCTTTCTTCTGTTGGCCTGCTCGCTTAGCCAGTGGGGTGGCGTCGTTCGAAGGCTAAAACAATGCAAACGCATTGTGACCAGCGATGTGTAGCAACATCTGATGGTCTGGTCGGTCACGTGATCACATGATATATATACACATTGATTGTCAGTGTATCATATATCCGAAAAAGAGGCACACTCTAAAGCATAGAGCAGTAAAGTATTATTAAAGTAATCAAGTTAATATCCAGTCATAGGGTGACTAATGGTTTCACATCCACAAAGGCCCAAGCCTTGCAAAAGTCACATCAGACTCTAAAACCGAAGAGGTCAAAAGTTACATTTGTCTTTGGTTTAAGTGTCTGATGAGACAGCCACAAGGCTAAGGCCTAAGTGGACATGAAACCATTGGTCAGTCTATGACTGGATATTAACTTTATTACTTCAATAATTAATACACACACAAACACACACACACACACAGAGATAACTGTATTTATTTATCTATGGACTCATTTGCATGCATGTGCATACATTGTGCACACACTTATTATGTGTTGAATATGCATATGCATGAGGGATGCCAGACATCTGATGTGCAGGGCATTTGTATTATACAGGCAAGTGTGTGTAAGTCTGTATGTGTGTGTGTGTGTGTATGTATCTATCTGAATATTCTATCACTCATTACTTAGAATTTCTGTGTATACAAATCAAATAATTTGACTTGTATCTTTAACTTCCTCGGGAGTGATCTGTTCTAATCTGTATTAACATGAAGTCTGCTAGTTTATACCTGAAGTCAAGTCACACCAATCTGTGATGTATGCTGACCATCCAGAAGAGTACATTCCATCTACCATCTTGTTCATATTATTTGTTGTATGCTTCCATTCTCAAATATTTGACTGACAAAACATACTAATCTGACTGAAACACTCCTTCATTCATTCATTCATTTATTTATTCATGCATACATGCAAACATATCATCATCATCATCATCATCATCATCATCATTCAACGTCCATGCTCCATGCTTGCATGGATTGGAAAGTTTGATAAGGATCCAATGAGTTGAAGGACTGCATCATGCTCCAGTGTCTGCTTTGGCATGGTTTCTAATGCCAACTACTTTACAGCATGGACTGGTTTCCTTTTTTGGGGCCACCGGCATTACTAAGGTTGCCATGTAGCTCGCAAGTCAACAAACCCAGCAAGAGTAAGAGGTTGGGGTAGAATAGGGTCTTGTTGTAGAGAAGACACATGGCTAAGTATTGATGGGGGTGGGGGTAGCTAAGTAAATTTCACCAATCTGTCAATGTAATTGAAAAATAACACCTACTACTAATGCATGTCTGCATCTGACCACAATAACCTCTCTATTTTTCTTATAGTATGGCTCTAATGCTTAACATTCTCCAATTTCCATTACTTTCTTAAACTGATTGCATATATATTTATTCAAGTGGAACAGTTTCCAAACTTTTCCCTTTATTCGTACCAAATATTAATAAATTTATATGCCAGATGTGATACTACTGAAGTTGACAGGGAAGTTTTAATACATTACCAGGTGTTGTAAGATTAAGATGAGTTTTTTTTGCAGAATATACAAAAGTGAATTGATAACAGTATTAAGCACTGTTATTGATTTGATTAGATTTCCAGACAAGAATTGAAACACAAAATAAAATAGATAAATAAATAAAATCTGTGTATGGTATGTGTCTGCATACATTACACTATATACATCCCTATAGTTGTTGCCTTAGGACATACCCATGCAATTTCATATCGGATGACAACAACAACAACTTTACAGGAAGAAAAGAATTCGATATCAAAACCAATAATTGAATTCCTTGTTCCTTAAACTATACCATTAAAATAATAACAACAATAACAATAATATATTGTCGATGCTAGAATATATAAATAAATAATAGGAAGACATCCAGTATAAAAGAAAGTCATTGGAAGGACTAATAACATACTACAGCTGATTATCCTAACAACAAACAGATTCTGTCTAGTTTCAAAACGGGAAACAAAAACAACAAATAACTATCAAAATTGAAAGGAATCGGTTTGTGGAAAGTTTCTGTTGGTTGTGTGTGAGCATGTGTCAGTATGTGTATGCGTGTGGTGTGTCAATGTTATGGACTGGAAATGCTATATTGTTGTGTGGCCTATATGCTACAGTTAAGTGAGGAAGACATGGGGACAGAATAAAGATCATGTGAGTACACACACACACAGTATAGACACACATATATTCATACACATGTAAATACATATAATATATATATATATATACACACACACACATAGACATATATTTATATAAATATACAGACACACACATATATATATTCATACGCATATACACACAGACACACACACATACACACACATATATATTTACACACACACACACACATACATATGCATGTACAATGAGAACAAGTACACAATGCATGGATCACTATTTATTTGCTCATTCATCCAGAACTGATTGGTTTACTCGGTTCTCCAAAGTACCTTTCTCGTATCAGCTCCTTCTATATCATTTCAATGAACAAATACGTATGAGAAACTCTGATTAGCAACAGAGTGAATTATCTGCTTTGAAGGAGGCTGGAGGATGCTACCTTACATCATATTACCACTCATCTCAATCATTTGTCATCTTGATTGTGACACCTAACTTCCTGACATCTGACTTTACATCTTGTATCTTCCACTCTCTCAACATTGTTGTAAGAACCTTGTATTATCAGCACACAGCATCTTTTCACCTATCACTCATAATACATTCATATCACATATCTGCACAGTCGTTTCTCCTTCTTGTATTGGTTAATGTCTTTAATGCTAAGCCATAATCTCAGCTAACTTGAGCTCTGTTGCTTTTCTTGGAAGCTTATGTTATACATTCAACAGATCAATTCTTCAGTATTTTAAGTTTAGCTATTTCATGTTGTAATGGTAAAAGGGATCTTTTATACAATGTCTTTCCCATCTGTATTGACCTCGATTTATCATAATGTTCTTAAACTCCCACTCACTCACGCTCTCTCGCTTTCATCCTCTCACACATGCACACACACACACACACACACACACACCACACACAAACACACACACACACACACACACATACGTTAGTGCTTAGTTCAACTCCAGCTGAAATGCAGGAATCTACATATAACATAACAATAATTGTTACAAATATAGGTGCAAAGCATGAAATTTGGAGTAGAGGCAAGTCAATTTGATGGACCCCAGTACTTGGCTGGTACTTTATTTTATCAGCCCTGAAAGGATGAATGGCAAAGATGACTTTGGTGGGATTTGAACTCAGAACATAAAGAGTCATAACAAAACACTACGAAGCACAATGTTGAATGCTCATTTGATTCTGCTACTCTATAGCCAGCACAAAGTTATGAAGTTTTTTGAATACAAATGCAACTATGTTGACACTGCAATTGAAGATAGAAAAATAGATAATGGGTGTGTATGCACATTTCAGGAATTATTGCACCTTCTTCAGAACCACATCCAACCCATTAACCATCCATGATTTCATTGCTCAAAATAGCCACTATGTTTAGCAGTGTAACACTACTGGATAGACCAATTTACATATAAAACACATTCCTGGCAACTGGTATGTACATATTAATTGCTGGTAGGGACACTAAATTTTGTTTTGCAGCAATATTAAAGGTATATTAAAGATTTATAAACCAACATTGTGTCAGCTGTGTGATGTTTCCAGTTTTTTTTTAGTGTACCTCTACAGATTTTCAAAACACATGCATGCACACAGACAGACAGACACACACACACACACACAACAGAAAAACACAATGGATATCCACACACTTTGCATCTACCAAATTCAATTACAAGGTTTTGCTAATCTTGGAACTATAATAGGAAACACTTGTCCAAGGCGCCAGACAATGGGACTGTATCCTCGTGGTTGCAAAGCAAAATTCTATGCCTGCACCTGTTTCGATGATTACAACAGAATCAAAAAGGAATTGGGGGAGGGGGGAAATAAATAAATATAAAAAATGTCTTTGTCTATATACATTTATCTGAATTAAGTATGTGAACAAAGAAAATTTTAACACTTGAAGACTTCAGAGTAACCAATGTTGATGGCGTTTGTCGGAGTGGCTGTGTGGTAAGTAGCTTGCTAACCAATCGCATGGTTCCGGGTTCAGTCCCACTGCGTGGCATCTTGGGCAAGTGTCTTCTGCTATAGCCCCGGGCCGACCAATGCCTTGTGAGTGGATTTGGTAGACGGAAACTGAAAGAAGCCTGTCATATATATGTATATATATATATGTATGTGTGTGTGTTTGTGTGTCTGTGTTTGTCCCCCAAGCATTGCTTGACAACCGATGCTGGTGTGTTTACGTCCCTGTCACTTAGCGGTTCAGCAAAAGAGACCTATAGAATAAGTACTGGGCTTACAAAAAATAAAGCCCAGGGTCGATTTGCTCGACTAAAAGCGGTGCTCCAGCATGGCCGCAGTCAAATGACTGAAACAAGTAAAAGAGTAAAAGAGAGTAAAGAGAGTATCACCATACGCTAGTCACAATGTGTAGTTCTTGACATCAATATCGTTGCTCTTAGTTTAATGCTTCTTCACATCTGTTGGCATCCATGCACAAATAGATCAGTGGAGAAGAACACACCAGGTTACTCAATGATTTTGATAGGTGCAAAATGATAATTAATACAAACACAATTTCAATATATATGAAGGGGTGCCGAAAAGTACTTGGCTTTAAGGGTATTGTAAGAGGCCTGGTTGGAGGCACAATAGTCTGAATTCTTTTACAAAACTTAGAAAAACTGAAGGACCACTGCAATAAGTGTGTGAATCTGAGAGGAGGGGAATATGTTGAATAAAGTCATAATTAAGTGATCCTCCTGTATTTTCTTTTACCCAAAGCCAGGAACTTTTCAGTACTCACTCGTATATTCAGTTGAAATATATCTTTCCACAGTCACCATAATTCTCAACAAGGTAACAATATGAATTTGGGGTGTTACTCTGTATGACATCCATTAAGGTGTGTCAAAGTAAAATCCTCACTCTTGGTTTCATGCATCTTTTTTCAGATCTTGCCTCAGTTTTATGAAGACAGTTGTTAGCAATATTAGGGTGTAAAACAAATATCTGATGCATTTGGTAAAAATACCTCGGGGAGAGAGGAATGTTATTTCAGAGACAAAGTTTGCCAATCAGGGACAACGTACCCCTATAACTGTTCATCATTGTGTAGTTGATAATCTTATGTTTAAGCAACTTGTCATTTTGAAGGAATCCTAATTGATTTAAGATATTAGAGAACAATCATACTAAACAAACCCTTTTTAAATTCACATGTATCATGCATGTCCCTATCAAATTCAGGCACATCTTTAAAGATGCTTTCTTGTATGTTTCATGTTGTCCCTCCAACAATTTGCAGCTCAAGAAAAGAGCATGTCACAGATTTGTGTTGTAAAATTATACAAATATAACATATGTCAGGATGTTGTGGATTAACAACAGAAAGTTTTCAAATTGACAATCCATGTTTACTACTTGTCCAATGTTTTTCTGTCAATTTATTTCAAACCTATCTATATTGGACACCATGTATCTCTGAAGATAAGGTGAAAGGATAAATGATTTTTCAGTGCTTATTGTAGAAGTAATATACAGTTAAGGAGCAGCAAATAAACTGTAAGTATACCCCATGGAATGTTTAAGAAATGAATATTAAAAATATATCAAAGAATTTTTCTCATAGACTTTCATCCTAACTCTCACACAATGACAATGAAATAAAATAAATGAAATTATTTGTCATTCTGGGAAATTAAGTAGGAAAATAAATAATTTGATTTCTAGAAAATTATGTCCTTCTCCCTGAAACGTAAATGTAAAAAAATAGATGAAAGGGATGAATTTCTGTTCAAATTCATTTTGAAAGTCAAGATGTGTCAGATACACAGACAGTGTTATTTTAACAATATATACACACACATACACACACACGAATCCAGCATGACAGTCAGAGCAAAGTTACAGGAAAACTTCAATAAATGACTGACTTTTCTTCACTGTTTTCTTTAAGATACTGAATAAATCATGATGTTTTCAACATACAGGTAATGCCATTAGGAAGCTTGTGTTTTCACTGTGTACAAACCATGTATTAACAGATAATAAGCAGCTTAAAATATTTGTTTAGCCATTTTATGTACTATTTATGGTAGTTAAATGAAATGTGGTTTTATACACGTTCACCATATTACAACAGGATTACACACAATTCTTGTCTACTAAATTCCATTTACCAAAGATTGCTCAAAAACAGGTTATGGAAGAAGACACTTGCCCTAAATACAAATGGGAGTGTGAAGTAAAGTTTTACCTATAATATATATCTATCTATATATATATATATCATCATCATCATCATCATAGTTTAAAATCCTCGTTCCATGCTGGCCAGGCAAAAGCCTGCACATTGTTGCTATGTCGGTTGTGGCATGGTTTTCATGGCTGGATGCCCTTCCTAACACCAACCACTCCACAGAGTGGACTGACTGCTTTTTACATGGCACCCACTTACATATATACATACACACACCCACACACACACACACACACACACACATATATATATATATCAAGAATAATCAGCCGAAATTGCGAGGATAATCTGGTGCTTGACTGATGAAAGAAAACATTGAATGCCCTGTCCTTGTTTTCTTTGTTTTGTCTATCTGGATGTTTTGCTGTCCCTTTTTTTATCACCTAGCTGTTCGGATGTTTTGGATTCTTGTCCCATTTTGTCCATTTTGTATTTTATATATATATATATATATATACCCAAAATAAGCAACAAGAATGACTCTGGTAATTTGGTACAATTGTTTCGCACTACATCATTTTATTAAAAGTTGTAAGTATTACAACAGATTTAAGATGCTGAGTGCTCATCAGCCAATTATATAGGTTTTCCATTAATATAAAAATACATATATATATATATATATGCATATATATATAAATTGATAGTGAGAGAAGCAGTATTAATATCAAAAAGTAATATTTATCACCACTTAAAATAGACTGTTAGAACACAGATAACTGTGATTGTTACCATGACAGAACCTCTCATATGGACTTGTGGTGCACATAAGCATTCATGCCTATACCATTAACGAGAGGTAATCAACTGCCATTACCAGTGCGAAGATCATGTGATTTTGGCCTTCTCCAAGGTGGATGCCCAACAGCTGGTAATAGCTGTGATTCCTCTGCTAGCAATATACGTAGAATTCTCAGTACCTAATCAGGTAACTGGTGTTGCAAATAGCCAGTGGGCTTATTGAAAAATAATTAATAACAACAGAAGCAGGAGAGGCTGCATGGTAAGTAGCTTGCTAACCAATCACATGGTTCGGGGTTCAGTCCCACTGCGTGGCACCTTGGGCAAGTGTCTTCTACTATAGCCCCGGGCCGACCAATGCCTTGTGAGTGGATTTGGTAGACGGAAACTGAAAGAAGCCCATCGTATATATGTATATATATATATGCATGTGTGTGTTTGTGTGTCTGTGTTTGTCCCCCTAGCATTGCTTGACAACCGATGCTGGCGTGTTTATGTCCCCGTCACTTAGTGGTTCGGCAAAAGAGACCGATAGAATAAGTACTGGGCTTACAATGAATAAGTCCTTGGGTCTAGTTGCTCGACTAAAGGTGGTGCTCCAGCATGGCCGCAGTCAAATGACTGAAACAAGTAAAAGAGTAAAGAGTAGAGAGTATTAAAACCAAGAGGTAATATTTAACTTCCACATAAAGTGGATGTTATTTTAGAACACTGAATGCTGTTCACAAACTGTTTCTCAGAGATTCACAAAACCATTCATCAGACGATTGTCAGAGTTCAAAATCTGAACTCTCACAATTGTCTGATGAATGGTTACAGGAAACAGGTAATGGTTTAAGTTTTTATAGGGGGAGGGGCTTGCAACAAAACAGTATTTTACTTTACCTTTGGTATTTGAGTACTAATTACTTCCTCTTGTTTTGTACCTGTATGCTTCCTCGTATGTATATATATACACACATACAAGCATATATAAATGTTTATACACACACAATGTGTGTGTATACATATAAATAAATATATATCGGAGTGGTTGGCGTTAGGAAGGGCATCCAGCTGTAGAAACACTGCCAGATCTGACTGGCCTGGTGCAGCCTTCGGGCTTCCCAGACCCCAGTTGAACCGTCCAACCCATGCTAGCATGGAAAGCGGACGTTAAACGATGATGATGATGATGATGATGATGATATATATAAATATACAGGGTGCAGTGAATATATTGTTGTCTAAGTTACGCAAAAATGAAAATAACACCAACATCTCATTTTAACAGATATAATAACCAAAATTACATAAAAATATCTCGAAATACTAAAGAGTAAATGTATTCAATAAAATCGTCCTTGGCTTCAACCACGGCCTCCAGACGACTTAGGAATCTCCTGCAACTCTTTTGGATAGTCTACTTATCTAAGTTGGTGAATGCTGCCATAATCCTTGCCTTCAGTTCATCTTTGGTGTTACAAAGAGTTTTGTTGGTCTTTCACTCAACTGTGCTCCATACATAATAATAAAGGGGGTTGCAGTCTGGGGAGTTAGGTGGCCAGATGTTAGGTGTGATGGGGTCGCAGAAAATATCTGACAGCCATGACTGGGTTCTCCTGCTTGTGTACCATGGAGCAGAGTCCTGTTGCCAGTCATAGGGTCTTCCAGCAGCCATCCTCTTAACCAGGGCAGCACTACCCCCTCAAGGCACTTGATGTAGGCCACCATGTTGAGAGTCTGAGGTCGTGTGGAAAGATGAATGGAGGCATAACGTTGCCATCATTAGTGATCACTCCAAATACGATGATGCTAATTGGATGCTTGATTTTTATCACTCTCGGTACATGCACTGTCCTCAGATCGACATCCAAACACTCTGAGATGTTCATATTGGAGCTTCCAGTGTGAATGCCAAGCAATTCTGCATGTCGTTTCCAAATTTCTGGCAGAGTGAATTGTGTCATGGTGCTGTTTTTCTCTCAGACAGTGCCCAACTAACCCTACTATACTGTCAACAAAATCAAAAACAAACAATCCTCATGCACAAAATTGAAATTATAAAACAGCATCAATTTACCTATCACACCCTGTATGTGTGAGTGTGTGTGTGTGTGCGCGTGCATATTTTAATATCACCACTCTATTGCAAGCATTCAGGCCAACAGCAATTTGGAGTACCTTCCTCCTCAGTAAGCAGCATGTAAGCACACACATATACCCACATGTACGCATGCATGCACACACATACATACATACACAGATATAAAAAGTAAAGACCCCATTGAGTCATGATGACCATGGGATTGTACCTAGAAAGTTACCCTCCAAAGCACAAGTCTGAGCAAGGATGTTTATGAAGACCAACAGTCGCTTCATAGCAGCCTCCCCTCTCCTTGCCCTCAATGTTATCCAAGGGAAAGGCATAGGCCAATACAGCTTGGGACCAGTGATACTGAAATTCATTTCTACAGCTGAGTGAACAGGAGCAATGTAAAATAAAGTGTCTTGCTTAAGAGCAAAACACACAGCCCAGTCCAGGAAGCAGACTCACTACCTTATGACTGTGGGCCCAACGCTCTAACCACTGAGCCATGTGCCTTCACAGATATATCTCACCCATAATCATCATTCGTTTAGTGTCTGATGATGATGTGCACATGTGTAGATATACAAATGTATATATATATCTACAATCATGCACACGCATGCACAAAGAGGGACGTTAGAAGCTTGTTTCTTTTCATTCAATGTTTCAGGCTTTGAGTTACTGTTGTAAACAAGACCATTCAGTAATATCTTCAGTTACTGTCAGTGACATAGTATGGTGTCATGCTATTATCTTAGTTAAAAACATCACTGCACCGCTCAAGAAAATTGCTATTGTGGCTCAACTAGCTAAAAATATAACCAAAAGAAGAGGGGGAAGAAGAAGGAGAAATGGAGATAGAGAAGAAAGAGAGACTGAGAGAGATGATGGGAGAAGAAAGGAAGATAGGTGAGAGAAGAGAAGGGAGAGAAGCAGCGATAAAAAGAGAGTTGGGGAGAGAAGAAAGAGAGAATGCGAGTGAAGAGAGAAAAGAAAAAAGGGGACAGAAGAGAAAGGAGGAGAGGAGAGAAAAAGAAAAGAGATAGGAAAAAAGTGATGAGGAAAAGAGAGAAGACAAAGGAGGAGAAAGAAGAAAGAGAAAAATAAAGGATGAGAGAAAAGAGAGGGAGAGAGAGAGATGAAGACATTTTAAGACATTTTCAGGAATATTAACTCTTTTCACAAATAAATCCTTGAAAATTAAAGCAGGGGTGATGTAATATAGGTAATGAAATTTGTTTTGCAATGTAAAAGTTCTTTCTCTTTTCATATAAAAATATCCATGCCACTGCTCTGTATTCTTCACTCAATGTTTGCTAGCAGCAATGCCAACTATTCACTCCAGCAAGCAGAGATGAAGCAACTGCCATTTACCAATATTAGTTTTCTACATATAGAAGCTTTCAAAAATAGCAGTTCTATTTTTCTTCCTTATTCTATGCTTCTTTCTTTCTTTCTTTATTCTTGGTTTTAGTTGTCTTTTTATTTATTAATTTTTTCATTTCATTTTTCTTTCCCTTTTTTTTTTTACATTTATTTGACAAAATGCAATCTTTTCTCTAAATACTGATTGAATAAGCTACCAATGTCAGGGGGGGAAAATATGATTCAACTTGATACTTCAATGACAAGCAAAGTGGTTTTGACAAGATCAACCACACTACTTTTATTCTTGAGACAAGTGGAACTGTTGAAATAGACAATAAAAGAAAATAATAGTGAACCTCAAAATACACACACGACATACACACATGAGAAGGTAAATAGATTCACACAATAATACACACACACTTACACACTCAGGGGTGAAGAGAACTGTTCATTTAATCCAATTCCACTCGCTCCCCCCGCTGACGAGCCAATCCTTTTCATATTCTTGTAGTATTAATGTCATTGTACAAATCGACATTGATGCTAAAACAAGACAGATCTTGAAATTTAAGAAAACAGAAAAGAAAAGAAAATCCTGTGCAAATATAAGTAAAAATGCTACATGTAACCATGTGGTATTTATAATCCATATCAACAGTTTCCAGAATACTTTCTGACTTATTTGTTCTCTTTTCTTTTCCTTTTCTTTCTTTTTTCCTCAACCAATCTAAGAATGGAATCTCTAACACAACAGCATAGGTGTGAATCTCAATAATTCTGACCTTTACAATAAGTTTTAACATCTGTCAGCTTCAACCAGCCAAATAACCATGAATTGGATCAATAAGCTACTGAAGGAATACATGCAACCTACCCTTCTAAATCTGAACTCAGTTTTTCTATAGAAGCTATGTATTCTCATACAGGAAATTATTTTAGAACTCAATAGCAAACCAAGAAGGAAAATAGATTCCTATTACACGCATATTGCTATGTTTCTTTTACACACACAAACACATACACACATATGCCTCAGTGAGGAAATAGTAAGGAGATTGAAACATATCTATATAATCCCTAATCACATTCTCATTAACTATGAATTTAATGCAATAATATTCCTAGTAGGCAGCCAAATGCCAGTCGTTATATCATCAGATGGACTACTTTACAGTAATCATTCTGGTTCTCTGTTTCATGAGTTCAAATTTCACCAAGATCTCCGTTGTTTTTCAGCCTTTTCAGGTCAATAAATAAAGAACCAATCCCATATCAGGATTAGATCCCCCCCTGTCTCTCTCCCCCTATCTCTTCCTCCCCCCTCTCTCTCTCTGGAGAAAATCAGCTATTATCTGACACGGAGAGGAATGGGATCTGCCAAGTTTTTAAAAAAACATTGTGTAGAAGAAAGATTATGTCATGCCAGTATGCCTATGACACCACCACAAGTTGAAACCCCAGGACATAGCAATATTCCCAACTAGACACAGTATATTACATATTTCAAAATGTATCATTCTCTGCCATATAAAATCAACAAGCAATGAAGCTGTGAAGTAGCAATAATTTCATGCATGAAGCTTGATGTAATTGATAAACTGAACCTTCAAATGGAACACCAGGTGCAGCCAATGGTCGGTTCTCAAACAATATACAAGTGTGTATGTGTGTGTGTGAGAGAGAGTGAGTGAGAAAGAGAGAGAGAGAGAGAGAGAGAGAGAGAGAGAGAGAGAGAGAGAATACTGCCTTTTCGAGTTTGGCTCACAGAAACATATGGAATACACAGAGTAACATATCAGTTTTGCTTCATGGCAGATGACATGGAGCAAACAAAGGTACCGGTAATTCTTCAATGGTTCAGCCTTGTTGCACACAATATCGCAATGATTGTTACCTAACAATTAAACTAAGAATACAGGTATCTATATGGCATATTCAATCACATTATAATTCAATGGTCAGGCAGATACTTCTGTTGAGAAAACAACAGAAACACCAATTCCTCGAAATCAGCAAGGTAGCCCAATCCTCATTATCACTGCCACCATCATTTAAGGTTCATTTTCCATGCTGGTATAGGTTGGATGTTTCAAAAGGATCCAAAGACTCAAAACACCATGTCTTGCTCCAATCGCTCAATTTTGTCAGGATTTCCTCAGCTGGATGTCCTTCCTAACACTAACCATCTTACAATAAATATACTTGGTGCATGTTTTCATGGCTTCAGCACTGCAGAGGCTATATTGCCCTTTGCCAGACAAAAGAGCCCTCTCAAACACTACATTGTTGCTGCTTGATTTGATTTACCAACCGCTTAAAGAATTAAGTAGGTGCATTTTAAGTAGCACCAGCACTTCTAGGACTGTTGTGTACCTCAAAAAGCAAAAAAAAATAAAAGAATCCATTATATTTATAAGCACCTGGACAATCACTTTTTCATAGAAACTATTCCTTGAATAATGGTGCATGAAACATGTCAACCTCAAGCCCTTACTGCTTCTACTGTAATTCTAGAACACATTAACTTAATGACAAAACAGCTTAAAAACACTTAAGGAGATGTAAATTGATTCAAAATAAACTGAAGGACTTGATTATAAGATATGGAAAAAAACAAGCAAAGCAAATACTCAAACATGAATAAGTACAAGCCTGATGGTTTGGGTAATAAGTTCACTTAAAGAACAGGACTTAATGCAGAATCACAGAGTTTTAAACACAGTCCAACTACACAGAACCAAGGTAAGAGTTGAGGTTATAGTAGAAGACATTTCAACTATAACTTCAGGCCCCTGTTTTATATGAGTGTCTCTGTGCACATGCTTGCATGCAGCATGTGTGTATCAGTGTGAATATTTATATTCTGCACTTCTGCAAACAAATGAAAAAAAAAAAAACAAATCAGTGAGTAATAGACGGTGATAATAGCTGACAACTCCTTGTCAACAAATTGTCTAGTAGTTCTGCATTTTAAAAGATGAGTGGAATGAAAATTCCCTGACATGAAAAGCAGGAAAGTATTAGCTAACAAGAAGGGCATCCAGCTGTAAAACGACTGCCGTGGTGATATATACTTATCTAACTCAACCTAACATGTTAAAATGAATGCAAAAATAAACAAATGGATGAACAAACGTATATACATGTACACACACATCCATACATAAAGCTCAACTAATAAGAACAAGAGAAATTTTCAGACAAATACACAAACACAAAATTAGTGAAACCATGTGACGAACAGCTGACAAGCTCTATAAATGAGGCAAAGATAACAAAATTCACAATGGAAAGTTTCGAATTATGTTTGTTATATATACAGATCAAAGGAATTCTTTATTATATGACTGGAAACATATGGTGACATGGCTAGCAATGGGTAATTTAAAAACATACAATATTACCGATATTATTAGATAAAGGAACGGAATGGATGACATGAACAATCAGAGGATGGGTAACAGAGAAAGAAAGAAAGAACATTAATGATGAACTCTGATAAATCTATAGAGATGGAAGTCTACATGCATTTCTATAAAAAAAAGCAAAAATATGATTATATACGAGGCATATTAATCTAGATATGACGCACACATGTAACTAAACATAAATTAATGTACAGGTGTGTGTATGTGTGTGTGTGTAGGATTTGTTTATTTGTTCAAAAATTGTTAAAGTTGTGTCTATGCATATTTGTGCATGTGCGTACATGCATATGTGAGTCTTTTGCACAAAGAATTGCTACATAAACATATCTAAGTATATAAAGAGGCAGACAGCATAGTTCTGATAATCATCTTAACAAAGTGACAGTCATATTTGCTCTTTTAGAAATATTGAATATGTAACTGTTGGTTTCTTTTATTCTCATTTTTTGCAACCTATGCAAGTTCTCAATTGCAAAAATGCATTTTTATTAACAATCCAAATTACAAATCAGACATCTATTCACAGATATGGATAAATGTGCATTTGTAAATGTGCCAAACAAACCGTTGAATGGTTGAGTCGCTAAAGTATCTATAACACACATACATGTGCTCAAACATACGCATAAGTGTGTAAGTACAGGCATGCACTCATACGCATGTGTGTGTGTGAATGTATGTATTTATGTATGTGTGTGGTGTATACAAGCGCACATATAAGCTAAAGTGTTTTTGTAAACACATTCACATACAATTGTATTTCATCATAAAAGAAGAATGAATAAATTGCTATGGCAACCTAAAACCAATAACTAAAGCTAGAAGTGATTTTGTGTCACAGAATTAGCAGCATGGTTAAACACTACATACATGTTTGAGAAGAAATCATGTGCCACACATGTCTGCTAGAGATGAGTACTCAACTCCTTTCACATTAATACAAATATATTTGATACACAGTTTGAATGGAGCTGAATAATTTCAGTGTTGTGAGAGGTAAAATCACATTACAAATGCATACAATGAAAAGTAATTTATCACACATTATATATGAGTGAAATAACATCAGAGATGCTTTGCCCCACATAGGAGCTACTTAAAGATATCACAAGTTTCTCTCCTGATGATGTCTAAAGCTACCACAATGTTGAAAACTCTTCCATATCTTCATCAGGTACCTTATTTTTAAGAGCATTTCACTTCTTAGCCAGTACACTTCACCTGCAGAAGCATTTCATTTGCAATCAATTGTCAACCACAGCTACTTCTGAAGTGTTTTAGCTATCAAGGATATCACAATGATGGTTTTCTTTGGTTGACAGGGTTTCAAACCAATTTTCTGCAGCAAAGTACCAGATCCAGTAGGAAAAGTGAAGAAGCCAATTTCAATAAGAAATGAGTCTGCTTGCTATCCTTTTGACACAAGCTTTTTGAACCAAGTCTGCCCTCCCAGGGAACTGTGAGCTCAACCATGATAACTGCTTTTGCACTTCCTGGATAAAAAAGAACATGTCTAGTCACAGCAATGTTACAGCCATCTCTTCTGAAAGAAGGGTCTCTTTCAAGATAAATATTTGGCACTTCTGGTCATTTAGAAAGCAAACATTTGAACTATTATTTACAACATTATGTGAATACATAACTGAGCATGTGAAATCTTTCATATGTCCAGAGAGTAGATATAAACAGGTGAATTCTTTTAAATATATGCATTTTTTGAAAGTCTTAGATACAAGCACCATCATACATATGAACAATTAAACATACTTTAGAAGAGTAAATTTTTCATGTGTGTGCGTGAGTGTGTGTGTGTGTGTGTGTGTGTATAATGATATGCAAATTGTAAGATCCAGGGATCTGGTGGAGGAAGTTAGTAAGCTTTAAACAGTCTGTGGTAGGTAAAAAACAACTTTCAGAAACAATAATAGTTTATTAGCTTTTCCCATATCACAGTTTAATAAGCTGAAAAAAGTTTTGCTATAGTTTACGGTTAGCAACTAAGGTTGCTATGAATCTGAATAAAAATCTAAATTGAGGGAATGAAGCAGGTAAAATCCAGGGTACACATGTTTTCTAGCAAGCAGATCCTTGGAAGTAATAATTACTGAATGAGGGGTACTCCACTAGCTACAAATCAGGCCAAAGATACCTTAGTTAAATGAAGGTTACATTGTCATTAAAGAATACCAAATTAACTCACCGGAGATATAATTTAAAATGAAATATATGTAGCCAGGATTTTACCGGCACCATTCTCTCAATTTGGATTTTATATATATATATATATATATATATATATATGTATACATACAAACACACGTATGCATGTGCAGACACACAGAGGAGTGAGGAAGAGGAGAAAGGGTGGAGGGAGGAGGGGATGGGTGGATTTGAGTGAAGGTAAGAATGCAGATTCTGAATGAGCACTATTATAGAAGTGAAAGAAATGGCAGACAAAATACACATCATGAGAAAGACAAAAGAAACACAAATTTCCAATAGCAAAAAATTTTTTTTTTCTTTATTTTTTGTCTTTTCTTTATATATTTCATACCTGCAACTTTTTATAAACAAGGGATAACCTTCATCTTTTATGCATGTGTCTTCTATAAGTGTATTGTTTATGTAAAAAAAATGTAAGTTTATATATAATATTACATATATAATACTATATGTTTTACAAATTTTACATGTGTATCATTTTATAGAAAAATAGTGTAACCTATATCTATGTTATCTCTTTGATATATTTTACATAAGTAATGAATGAAGATTTACTGCTGTGTTTTATTTACAACATATCAGCATATGTTTAGACTGTCATTAGATGCCACATTTTACATACATGTACATGGGTTGTATTCCATCTTAAATCATGTAAAAGGGTCAATGAAAAGCAGTAACCCTAATAGTCAGTTCACTGAAAACATACCGCTCTAAATATAGTGAAAATAAACACAGAAATGATACGATTAATAGCTAGAACAATCTTTAATATTCTGCACTTTTTGACATGCACAAGCTAATTTGCTGTTTATGTGTGTAGATTAATTCTTCTTTCCACGTGTGCAATACAAATCCAGCAAAGTGAAAGAAATTATTCTAAAATTATTTTCACATTGGGGATTAAATTCTTCACACCTCATACCATTTGGAATTCAGAAACACAATTTATAGAAGCAATTCTCTTTGTGAAGCTAACACAAAACTGCTAAAATAAGTGTCAGGTTGCTGTGGTGCTTTTCCATTGTTGCAGTTGTTAATTGTGCAAGCTTTACGTATTGGACATAAAATTGACATAAAATGGCAAACACCACTGGCAGTAATCTTCTTAAGAGATTAAAGAATATTGATGATCTTGACAAGCAATTCAGCAGGCCAACAGGCATCACCACCATCATCATCAGAATCTTAATATTTCAAAATCCTATTCATCATCAATTGGGAAAAGCATAGGAGCAAGCCAAACTAGTTGTAACCTTTGTATAAATGTTAGTACTGCAAAATCCTTGCTAAGTACTTTGATGTCACAGAATAGCTGTAAAGTTTAACATTAAGTAAAGCTGAAAGGCAAGAGTAAACCTAGAGTGGTCAACCAAAATAGTTAAAACCAAAAATAGACATTTACATATTAAGTATGTAAATAAAGATTCATAATAATAATAATAATAATAATAATAATAATAATAATAATAATAATTATTATTATTATTATTATTATTATTATTATTATTATCATCATTATGATGAACAGGAAAAAACTCTGATATTTAGCATGCGAGTTAGGTAAAGTTTGTTCTAGCTCAGTATTTGTTCATCACCATCATTATTTAACATCCATTTTCCATGCTGGCATGAGTTTGTTCAGGCTCCTTGTCTGTTTTGGGCTGGGTTTTTATGCCTGAATGCCCTTCCTAATGCCAATCACTTCACAGTGTGTACTGGATGCCTGTATGCAGCACAAGCACAGGTGCTTTTTACATGATACCAGCACCCACAAGCTTGCAAGATTAGGGTTCCTCAGCTGGAGAGGGATGCAGAGGTCATCCCTGTATGCAAGGACAACCATGATTTCATTTAGCTTGACATGTCTTCCCAAGCACAGCAATCTACTCGAAGTCCCTTCTTATCATCTCTGAGAGACTAAATGTCAGAAGATCCTTTCTCGCCACATCTTTTTGGGTCTATCTCTTTTACACATTCCCTCCACAATGAGAGATCAGCACTTCTTGATGCAGATGTCTTCATTCATATGCATGTTCTGAATAATTACACAAAATCATCACTTCTTACCCACTTGCAACCCAAGCTTTGCGCTATTGTCTTTTTTCATGAGAGCTCTAGATGCATGCTGCTCATAACTGAAAGACGGGGGCAATAATGTATTCTTCATATGAGTTTGGTTTGCATTTTGTTGCTGTTGAAATGGACATGATTGATTTATCCTCATTAGAGGATGCTTTACAGGTCTCTATTCATGGGGTCAGTGCAAGTGGATGGCATTTAATTGAAGGAGGTTAAGAAATAATGAAGCTAGGGCCATTTATTTAAAAGTTGGCAATGTCAGGTGTGATGTATAACAGAAGATGGAGGACAAAACTGAACCCTGCAAGCAAGCCAGAATTGATGAAATGATGAATAGAAAGAGCTCTGTCAATCCACAGCTTAACAACCCAAGAGACAAATAAAGAAAAAAGTCAAGTTCACAGGTTGACAATTTTATAGATTTGCATGCCAGATATCGTTACAAGTTCTGCTATGTCTAGTATAAAACATAGACATTAAATGATAATGACATACATACAATGGACTTCTTCAGTTTCCATCTAGCAATTTCACCCACATGGTATTATTAGCTTGTGGCTATAGTACAGGACACCAACTAACAGTGTCCACACAACAGAACAAATCTTCAACCACATGGTTCTGGTGCCAATTGTTTGTGTGTGTGATATAAATACAAACGAATTTGTAGAGAAGATTTTCAAAATATCTCAAATTTTCATATGCTACAGATAATGTCAAAGGAATTGCTTATAAATTTAAAATCTATAAATATGAATTTATAAAAGATATATATTTTTAAAAATAAATAATATGAAAAATATAGAATGTAAATAAAATGTGCTGTTTTAGGAATACAATAATTCTAATTTGAATATTAATTCTAATGTACATTTTTCAAAATCCAATGCTAGAAAGTTGTATAGAAAATGTGTCTCAAGAGGTGTTCTGTATAATTTTATAAGAAAACAAAACTACACATTAAGCCAGAAAACACTGACAATAAAATTCCTTAGGGCACGATTTAAGAACTCTGTCAGTTTTTAACTAACATTTTAATCTGTTGAACACCAGAACTGAAATTTGGTACTTGTAATTCTAGCCACAACAATGCAATGAAACACCAAATAAATGCAATCTAAATATATACATTCTGTTACATTTCATATATCAACATTACAATTTATTGTGTTTACTAACTGATGTGGTAGCGTTTGCTCTTTAGCTACACAGCAATTTATTCTTTGGTAAAATAAATAAATCTAATTGTCTCAGTCCACTTAACCTTTAGCTGGAACATAAATAAGAAGTTGCAAATAGCATCACCACCACCATCATTTAAAATCTGGTTTCCATGTTGACATGATCTGAAGAATCAGAGGTCTGCATCATGCTCCAATGTCCATTTTGGTATGGTTTCTATAGAGGGATGCTCTTTCTAATGACAAACCATTTTACAGGATGTACTGGGTACAATTTTCTGGCACCAGTATCTTTCAAAATATTTGATTCACATAATTCTTGCTCTTTATTTCTAACTCTTCTATGCTTTAGCAAGTCTTTTCCAGACCATACCTCCACCATCTAAAATGCAATGCTTTTCTTTCCATCATATATCTCTCAATAGCTTTGCTGTAATCAATATTACTCCTGACTCTGTATTACACATTCAACAGACCATACTCAGAGTGTTTCTATTCCGTCACTACATTCACTTAGAGTTTTTAACTACAATCATGTATTACATATCTCATATAATCCTGTTTCCAACACTATTAGCAATTATTATGCAACAATCTAAGACTTACCTAATGAACTTGATATATAGAATATAAAACAATATAGTAATATATCTGATATTCATTAAAATTCAACATAATTTGCAGATATGAATGCCAAGTCTGTTATATGTATATAAAAAAGAAAATCAATAAGATTTCAATTTGAATAATGCCTAAGAGGAAATGGTCCATCAACCGGGATGGTAATGACGATAATGGCAATAACCACCACTATCATCATATGGAAATACATTTGTACATCTATTCTCCCTTCCTTCTCTCTCTCTCTCATTTCATCATACAGAGCATTTATCTTCCAAGACCTCAGTTCTCAAATATAATATTCTACTAAAAACCAAATCTAATTTCATAGTTTGTTAACCATATCTTTCTTAGTAGTAATAGTTCATACCTTTCCCATCTGATGGGTTGTGCTTAAATTTTCACATTCCCACTTGGCAGAATAATTAGAGAGTTGGAAAAAATGTCTGGTTACATTCATTCCAACTTTCTGACTTCAGACCCTACCAAGGCCACTTTGTCTTTCATGTTTCCTGAGTTGATAAAAATGTACCAACACAGGGCTGTGGATTGGCAGAACTATAAGAATGCCGAGCCAGATACCTTGCAGTATTTGTTCCAGCTCATTGCATTCAGAGTTTAAATCCAAGCACAGTCTACTTAGGTGGTGTATTTATTCCATCACCCAATTTAATACAACCATCTGGCACATTGGATACCTTTAGCAAAGTCTGCTCTGTTGCAAGCATTTAAACCACACCCTCAACAGTCTCAGAAGTTTTGTAACAAGAGGGTCAACAACACTGTTTTCCCTCCTGGCTAAAAGAGAAACAAAAAATGCTAATTTATATGAAATGACAACCAAAATAGAAAAAAAAATTTAACAGCTCATCAGAAAATTTATTTTGTAATTGTTTACCATTTTTATTTGAGATGAGGACAGTGTGCGAAAAATGATAAATTTTTCTTTTGATTCAGCCAACATAATAGAAATTAGAGATGAATTTTCTGCTCATTAATCCTTAAGAGCTTGTTTAAAGATTAACTAACCTGATGCATCATATACACTTACTGACAGATGTGCTGTTTAAACTTCTTAATTCAAATAAACGACAAAATCCACCCCCATCACTCTGCTAGATGACATACAACAATTTTCTGAATAAATAAATCTATCACATTGCTCTTGAAAGTTTAAAGACAAGAAAAAAATGTAGAGGAAAAAAGAATAACAATAGTCATCTCCTCAAGACTAAAATTCTAGGTAAAAAAGCAACATGTATTACACCAAATTTCAATTACGCAAATAATTATCAGGAATTTCAATGCAAGACAAAATATTCTTAGGCCAGTTTACTTTTAATGAATATGATATGATTGAAACTGATAAAATTTCAAAATTGTCTCTTCTTCACAGCCACAAAATGTAATTAATTATAGCTTCACGAAGAGTTAAAAAGATAAACAAAGAAAAAACTGCTTTGGCAGCTAGGATTCTAAATAATGTAAATTCTTATAAGAATTAAAAAAGAAGAAAAAAAGCCAAATGATATCAGTTTAAGATTGCTTTTACACCAATTTTGTTTTTTGCTTTAAATTTTAATATTCTTTATATTTTCGCTACTTTTTTTAAGTGTGGAATGTGTGTATGTTTATGTATAAAATAATTTAGTAATTTAACAATTTACAATATGATTAATGTAAGACCAGACAATGAATATGCACACAGAATACACACAAATCAATTGCACAGCTCAAAAAATGAAACAGCAAAGGAGAGAACCATTACAATCAATTTGATACGTTCAATAAGTTAAATATCAGCAATTACATGTAGTAAATTAATGCCAAATTCTAATTAAAATGCATAGTAAGCAAAAATAGATTTACAGCAAATCCTGACCAGGAAACTTTTAAAAGGTGAGACATAAACTAAGTTACATCAATATAAAATACTGAAAATGCATAATTTCGCAACTAGTACAGTGTGAACATTATAAACCAACAATTATATTCTGTGAAAAGTGTAGTTAACAGAACCAACATATGTTCATGCACTGAACATTCTTCAAGGCTCAAATATGGCTGTGTGAAAAGGTTTGCTTCCCAGTCACATGGTTGTGGGTTCAGTGCAATTGTATGGCACCTTGAGCAAGTTCCACTACAATTCTGGGCCAACGTAAGTCATAAGTTGATCACTATAGTGCTTGATCTTCAAAACCTCTGTATCCTTGGCACAGTAGTGCTGAAATAACAGTGGGGGTGTCTAACTGCAGAGAGATGCAGGTACTGCAGTCTGTCACATTCTGCCTTAAGACTTTCTCTCAGAGTGTAAGGGGCAATGACATGGCTACCAGTGGAATGAGAATCCTTGGATGAAATTTTAATTCAGAAATGAAAGAGCTGCAATGGATACCACACAATATTTCATCTGGTGCTGTAATAATCTGGCTAATCCTCTACCCTGGACTGCTATTCATTTATCATTAAATCATCATCATTTAATGTCCATTTTCCACATACTGCAATAGGCTGGGTGGTCTGAAAGGAGCTGGCTGGAAAGCTGCTCAGGTTCCATTCGTCTGTTTAAGCATAGTTTCTTTGACTGTATGCCCTTCCTAAGGCCAACCTCTTTACAGAATGTACTGGCACCATTATGAGTGCTTTATGTGTGACACCAGTATGGGTGCTTTGTACATGGTATTGGCATGGGTGCTTTATATGTGGCACTGACATAAGTTTTTCACATGTGGCATTGGTACAGGTGCTTTTTATGTGGTACTAACATAGTTGCTCCTTACATGGCACTGGCCCAGGAGTTTTTCACATGGTGAAAGGCAAAATTGACTTGAGAGAAATTTGAACTCAGAGCTTAGTAATCTGAAAGTACCACACTATACCTCATCCATCATGCTAACAATTCTATTAATCTGCAACCCATGATGGAACAGTATTTTATTTTTAATCAACCCAACCACCAAAAGAAAAATGATAAGCAAGTTTCACTTCAGTAGGATTTTATCTGGGAATACCACAAATACTACAAAACATCCTATCTGGTGCACTAATGACTACTAATACACAATGTGCAGATAATACTAAGCATGTGCTAACATGATACATTCCATTTGGATAATAAAATACGAGGGACATATTTTTTTTTACGTGAATTGTTTGCAACACTGGATTAAACATTAAGCAAAATAAGTGCATGTTTTTGGATACCTCAGAAATGGTAAGTGGTTTACAGTGCAAAAAAATTCCCTTTAAACTTGCTAAAATAATATTCAGTTTGCCTTATTTATACTAAGGGTAGAAGCAGATATGTTACGTAAGATTAATTTTCAGGATCTGATCAAAGACTTTGCAATTAAAAAAATAAAGTAGAAAACTTTTCAAATATAAATAAAGTGGAAATATACAAAAATAAACATTATTTTCCATCTTATTGTTAGTCTCATTTTATTTTGGAAAAAAATATTATTTTCTGCTTATTATTGTTTACATTTTGGATTACATATATGTGGGAGCACCAAAATCTTTTAAGTGCTTAGGACCTCAATGGGTCTTAATCCGGCCCTCATAGTTTGTTTGCGAATTTCTTTAAATTGTATAACTCCTAACATGTTGGGCATTCCTAACACTACTGCCAGTATTATGAAAAGAGCCTCTACCCATTCGTCTGATCAGTTAGAAGTAGCCAAATGTCATCAATGCCCCTCTATCTAGATAAAGAAGTTTACTTTGTATACTGTTGTCCTTAATATACAAAAAGACGGAATGGTCATAACTTTGGAATACATTCGGACAAAAGAGAAAGAAAGAGAAAACACAATTCCATAAACCATTACCCAACCACTTGATCAACTAATAATTATCATCACCATCACATTTCACTATCTCTCTCTCCACTGCAACAAATAAGGAAGCCTCTCATTGTTGTTTGGTCCTCTAGAAATAGCAACCAAAATATTTCTCACATCACACATTCACCATCTTAGAAAACAACATATAATGTTGTCATGGGTTCTCTGTACATAGGCAAAAGACAGGATGGCCACATCTGGAGTATCATTGATCATAAGTCTACTTGATGAAGCTTAACCAGGGGCTACACAACATCAACTATCTCTGCCGACATCTGGTTAAAACCAATTTTAAAGAAATTAACGATTATATTTGTGGGTGTGCATGAATGTGTGTATGCATGCATACATGCGTGATTGTGCATATGAGTGTGTGAACCTTTTAATAAAAGTGAATAGTCTGAGAATAAATGGTCCAACATTGTGTAATTTACATGACAAAGATAACATTTACATTACAAAAGAACTATGTTCAGAGCTGAGAAATATTTTATCAGTCATGAAATTTATTCAATTTAGAGATGAATATAGGAGTAGGATGATAGCAGGGAAGTTGTTCTTTTCGTTGCTTTTCTTTTTTTTTGTGTGTGTGTGTGTGTATGTGGGGGAAGTCTTTCCCTTTTCTTATGATTTTGTGGTTTATTCAGATCTATAAGGATATTGAAGTGTACAGGAAATTTAAAAAGACAAATCAAAAAATAATTATATTGCATGAGTGTGTGCGTGCGTGCACACATGCTATTAAGTTAAAAATGAAAAACAAAGCAACAACAACAAAAACCCCCACAACCCCACAAATGTAGTAGTTTCTGGTAAGAGATAGCGATCGCTAGTTTCCTGTTGTGTTCTCCAGGTTGACATGAAATTTAAGAGCAGTGTCAAACAAGTTGGAGATTGATGACAGTTTTGGTGGTTTACAGCGTTGAAATAAAATCTCCAAGTGTAAAACTACAATAGCAGAAAGATTAAATTTAAATCAGGTGAAACTAAGTAAATGTCATCAGACTACTAGGGTGAGACGTGTTATTTCTTCCCCACACCTTTTTTTTATTGGTCTGGATATAAGAATAGTTTGTTCTTCGTTTTTACTCTTTTATTCACAGAGAGGGACAGTGCCCACTACATTTGTAGGCCTGTAGAGACCAAGGGGCTTGATCCTGTAATTGCTCCATTTAAAATATTGCAAGTCATCACCTGCAGGAAAGACATTTGTGCAAAGATTCCAGAGGTTTGATATACCAACAGCGGCCTGGGAACAAAATTTGCTTTGGGGAGGCAAACTCAGGTCCAATGATAATATTTGTTATAATATATGGAAAAGTAATATATCAAATCATTCCAAAAATGTTTCCATTCTAACTCATTTCAGCAAGGAAGTTTTCCAAGAGGAGGTCCAAAGTGTTTTCATTACACAAGTTTTTATGTACATGCATTAGAGTACAGTATGTCACATGGTGTTGCGTCATTGTGGTATGGATGCAACAGATACAGGCTTGCAACATGATGACTTTTTCATCACAAAGGCTGGTCCATAAATGAACAAAGTTCAATGCATCAGTGACCATGGAAACTGTAGATCCAATTTCTTGGAGGATAAGGTTCAGAGAGTGGTTTTGTGCAATATACAAAATATACCAGGAAACATGTCTTTTAATCTCTTTTGTATACCTGAAATGTTTCTGCTCATAGTACATGCACCATCAAAGACAAAAGCAGCATAATTTTTAGTCCAGAAAAATGTTTAGGAAACAAAAACATCCAGAATAACTTTAGTCATTGTCTGTGAAGTGTGGTCAGGAGAGTTATAAAAGCCGAGAAAATCTTCATGGACATCCTGGTTTTCAGAAATATAATGACAATAACTGATTCTTGTTCCATGCCAGAGCAATCACATATAACAGTGATAAGCATGGAGTCTTCAACAATTTTTCTGATCTCATGCTGGGTGCTATGAGCATACACATAAAGGATTTCATTTTGTATTCTATGAAATACAATGTCAGACCAAATACTCAAATATTATTAACATTAAAAGGCACCTGTGCCAATGACATAAAAGGCACCCGTGCTGGCGACACGTAAAAAGACAACTGTGCCGGTGACACGTAAAAGGTACCCATGCTGGTGACAAATATAAAGCACCTGTGCTGGTGACACGCAAAAGGCAGTCATACTGGTGACATGCAAAAGGCACCCATGCCAGTGATATGTAAATAGCACCAGTGCTGGTGACACATAAAAGGTAACTGTACCCATGACATGTAATGGGAACTCACTATATTCTTGGAGTGGTTGGTGCTAGGATGAGCATCCAAACCAAACCAAGCCAAGCCAGACTAGACTAGACACTGGTACAGCTCTCTGGCTTACCAGTTCCAGCCAAACCATCTAAACCATGCCAGCATGGAAAACAGACTAGTTGATGATGATGATGATGATGATGAATTCAGTCTTTGCATCTTGGTTCTAAGTTCACGAACAACCAAGATTATGAAAGCAGAATCATTTATGCATACAAGTCATAGATGGTGGCTGATTTACTTAGTTATAATTTCTACCTCTTATAATATATATATATATATATTATATATATATATATATATATAAATCCTCGACCAATTTTAGTATTTAATTATGCAGATCATACAGTTATACAAACAAATTTATACATATAGTTGCATACTGTGTATGTATATACATACATACAACATTATTTCCAGTTCAAACCATCTCTCTGCCATTCTAATTATACTCCAGAATTTCATCAAATTCTTTAAGAGACCATCCAAATTAACATACCCTCAATGACCTCAAGATTAGGTTTCAGAATTAGATGTTCAACTCCCTATCTGTACATTATAGATCATATCCCAAAATAGCTACTCCACTGATTGGTTGTACATCTTCACACACATTGAAATACAACAGCCTCTAGAACAACAGTAATTCCTGTGTCACTGAGTTTGCAAACTGTGGATCACTAAACCTATTTATCACTCCTTTTCTCTCCATCTCTACTCACAAACTACGAGATAAAAATTTCACCTAATACATCATCATAGAGTTGCAAGCTCTCCAGAACTTTCCCCAGCCCTGCTCGTATTTTTCCTATGAACTATATACTCAACCTCAATCATGACTTCACTGATCTTAGACCACCAACAAAAGTTATGCCCCCCCTCCATTACCACCTCCACTCATATTTAAATGTAAGACAATGGGGTATTTTGTTTTTACTTTTCCCCAATCCCAAAGTATGAAAGTCAGGTAGTTATATTTCTTGCTTTATATACTTTATTCCAAAGATAGTAAACTTTTTTGTTCTTATTAGTTACTACCCTGTGGTTTTCACTGTATAGGCCACGTATAATAATTTATTTGGTACTTTTTAAGTATTAACCCATGTAAAAGACACTTGGAATGTTATTTTTATCATCAGAACTTTTCATATGACCATACAAAGACTACCAACTTTTTTATTTATCTTTTTTATCAGCTATTCCACATATTTAAATATGAACTATGCATATAAATATGGAGATTAAAACTATTTTCTGCAGAAACAGAAATACTTAAAAGTAACAGTTTCTTGAAATAATAATAAAATTGGATTTTCCAGAGCCAAAATCCATTGACACAGAAATAGTTCAAAACAGCACCATGCAGCCAAGGTAAGCGATATCAGCAATGTCATTAAGAAAAGATAGTGTGCAAATTTTCTGGCCAAATTATCATATGATAAAATATATAAATATACAGAATCATATCTATATGTTTTTAGAAGAGTATGAAATTAGGCCCACAAGTGACTAATTATCATATAAGATAAGGTCAGAACAAATAACTTGTATGTACAGTCTCCTCAAATACGTGCTGTAGCATATTTGGTACTAGCCACAACACCCTCTCAGTTTCAGATTTGCATAAAAATTCCATTATCTCTTAAAAATCTAAATAATATGATATATCCTATCATTAGTACGTCCATTTCTTTAATTAGCTTTTGTCAATTCTAATTATCTTCATACATTCATATGTAGATAACAAAAATCATCCTTCTGCTACACCGTTTACATCAAGCATTTGTTCACTGCTTATACCAACACCACCTACAGGACATCCACTCTACCCATTGTTGATGACCATCAGTAGTTCTGATCTATGACTTTATCATTTGCTTACAAATCTGCAGAGACATATCTCTGGAGATATGTATTACAATCTTGATCCAAGTATTTTTCTGGTATATATTCCAGCAATTTGATTTGAATTCAGATACATAACTACATTCAAATACATAACTAAGTCAGACATAATAAAATGTCTGCTGCTTTTTGCAGTATTATTCCTCACAGAAGACAGTTAGAATGTCATTTTTCCATTTATTCTTTTCACATGACCATATATAGGTTAACATTTTTTATTGGCCTTTTGACATGACTAAATATGTTTTACGCATACAAATACAAAATTAAAAATTTTCTACATGTTTGTCTATGGTACTTGAAATAAACACAATAGAAAAGCATAAGTGAATAATGCCACATGTTTGCTTTAATCATAAATACTTCAAAACAAGATATTGACAAGAACAATGACAAGAACAATGACAAGATTATTAAGTTTTAAGGTGTGCATGTGAGTGGGTGTTATGCTATAGCATAACATAACTGCCTGAAAAATATAGGTAGGACAGTGAGGGTTGAGTGCCCCCATGGTCACTGGGTCTTTTATTCTTCAGGTGTAGTATACCCCAGACTACATTACCTAATGTGTCCTTTAAAAGGAGTGAAAAAAGAAAGATGGAAAGATGAGAGAGTGTTATATAAATGAGATTTTAGCTTTTAAAAAAGCGATGAGATCGTCATATTCAGAAAGCATAATCGCTTACAAGCTGGATTGTAGCAGTTGGTGTGCTTTCAAAAAAGATGGAATGGTCACTATTGGAATGCTTTCCAGAGACATGACAAAGATAAACATGTGGTATTTATCTTCGCTTTTTAATCTGTGTTTACAAAGCTACGATGAATCAGAAGGAGAATGAACTTGGCAGATGCAATGGGAAAATTAAAACTATATAATTTAAAAAATTTTTTTAAATGAAAAATAGTTAACTGACTATGGCTGATTCTATCAGCTATAAAATAAAAGTCACTAAATAACAAACTATAAAGCATGTTATATACAAGCAAATCTCATGACAGTAACAGTATATACAAAAAAAAAAAAAAGTTAAAAACTGTATTTGAAACTCACATTAGGCTGACTGAATGATCTCTTTACTACATTTTACAAATATTCATAACACTCACAATTATTTATGTGTTCATTGACAGCAAAACTAACGGTTCTGGCTGAAGCTAATTAATGACGATGAAATCAATGAAGATCCACTTCACTTTCCTGGATTTATTTCTATGTTTCAATCCAACACACTTCTGTATACTGTTCACATTCCTCTAATTCAAATAAATAAAGAGAATAGAAAAATCAACCCCACTGGCATCTATAAACTAAAACATCTCAAACAACACAACCAAATTTGAAGTTCATAGATATAGATGGAACATATTCATAGTAAAAGTCTGCTGAATGAAATGAACTGGAAATACTTTTGTAGAAGATTTATAAGCATGTGTAGACTAATTAAATGATTTGCTGCAATACATATCACGATATCACAACATAGAAGGGAAGAAAAAATGCAATAAAAAATAAAACCCAGAAGTAATATTCTGTATTAAAAGACAAGTTGAAATAATAAATAAACCTAAATAAAGTGATTTCCTATTAGAACATGAACCTGAAAAGTTTTTCCCACTTTTGGTAAGACATTATTGATTTGAGTGAAACAGTTTCAGATTGGATCAAAAACTATGTCATCAAATCATTCATACATTATCATCCACTATTTTATCAGTTGCTATTGTTCTATGTCTATTAAGGATACAGCACATTAAATGGGGTTTGATTGTGATGCTCCAGCTTGGGAGTCCAGGAATTTTAGGAAGTATGGAGTTGTCCCTTAATCATGATTCTCATAATGCAAAACTAGCCCCTCTGCGAAAGGGTTAAATAGGCTGTGCCTCAAGAGACTTAATAGAATGGATGGAAGCACTCCGTCGGTTATGACGACGAGGGTTCCGGTTGATCCGATCAACGGAACAGCTTGCTCATGAAATTAACGTGTAAGTGGCTGAGCACTCCACAGACACGTGCACCCTTAACGTAGTTCTCGGGGATATTCAGCATGACACAGAGAGTGACAAGGCTGGCCCTTTGAAATACAGGTACAACAGAAACAGGAAGTAAGAGTGAGAGAAAGTTGTGGTGAAAGAGTACAGCAGGGATCACTATCATCCCCTGCCGGAGCCTCGTGGAGCTTTTAGGTGTTTTCGCTCAATAAACACTCATAACGCCCAGTCTGGGAATCGAAACCGCGATCCTACGACCGCGAGTCTGCTGCCCTAACCACTGGGCCATTGTGCCTCCTTAATAGAATATAAGACAGCAGATTAAACCACAAATAAACCAACAGACTGGAAAAGGAAACTCGTTTTTTTTTGTTTTGTTTTGTTTTTATCCTAGAAGATGAATAAATCTTCTGACCCTGCAATGGTGGACAATGACCCCCAATGCCTGCCTGCCTGCCTGCATGACACATAAAGGGAAAGAGAAGAAAAGCATTTACTTACTTAACTTCCAACAAACTGTCTGAAAATATTTGTAATCTGTATTTCATTGTTGCTTAGTGAAAAGAATAGCATCCAACAAGCACCTTACATCTGCTAAATTATGAGACATAAAGAAGGGCTGAAACAACCATGTATTCCATAATTCTAAGGCTGCTCCTGATTACTTCAATGATTTGCTCAGTTTCATTTGTTATTGCGCATTTTTTATCTTAAATTTTGATAATTGTTTTTTCCTATTCTGATTAACTAAATGGGATGTTACAGCTGCAATTTATGTGGGATGATGTTTCTGCTCTTATATCAATGATATGAAATGAAATAAAGAATACTCAATGTATGTAATAGAGGTATTTTTTCTGTCTTTATGTTCTGAGTTCAAATTCCACCATGGTCAAATTTGCCTTTCATCCTTTCGGGGTCCGATAAATTAAGTACCAGTTGCGTACTAGGGTTGATCTAATCAACTGCCCCCACCCTCCCACAAAACTTCGGGCCTTGTGCCTAGAATAGAAAAGAATATATGTTATAGAGAAAATACATATATATTATTATTGAAGTCACTTGCTTTTTCAGGTTTGTGCTGAAGAACCATTTATAAAATGGTATAAAAGTAAAGGCTGGTTCATTATATGCCAGAAGATGAACACATCTTCGGTATAAAACTAGAATTAATTGAAAAGTAACCAACTTTAACACTAAAAGAAACTTTTGTGCATGTATATACACACATGCACACGTATGAGTTATTTGTTTAGATGTGGTCATGCTACAGTAATGCCTTCGTGGATTATCATCATCGTCGTTTAACATCCGCTTTCCATGCTAGCATGGGTTGGACGGTTCAACTGGGGTCTGGGAAGCCCGAAGGCTGCACCAGGCTAGTCAGATCTGGCAGTGTTTCTACAGCTGGATGCCCTTCCTAACACCAACCACTCCGTGAGTGTAGTGGGTGCTTTTTATGTGCCACCGACACAGGTGCCAGACGAGGCTGGCGAACGGCCACGCTCAGATGGTGTTTTTTATGTGCCACCGACACAGTGCCAGACGAGGCTGGCGAACGGTCACGCTCAGATGGTGTTTTTTATGTGCCACCGACACAAGTGCCAGACGAGGCTGGCGAACGGCCACACTCGGATGGTGTTTTTTATGTGCCACCGACACAGGTGCCAGACGAGGCTGGCGAACGGCCACACTCGGATGGTGTTTTTTATGTGCCACCGACACAGGTGCCAGACGAGGCTGGCGAACGGCCACACTCGGAGGGTGTTTTTTATGTGCCACCAACACAGGTGCCAGACGAGGCTGGCGAACGGTCACGCTCAGATGGTGTTTTTTATGTGCCACCGACACAGGTGCCAGACGAGGCTGGCGAACGGCCACGCTCAGATGGTGTTTTTTATGTGCCACCGACACAGGTGCCAGACGAGGCTGGCGAACGGCTACGCTCGGATGGTGTTTTTCTATATTAACCAATTATATTAACTTCATTAGTTAGATGGGTACTAATTACCTCAAATGGTTTAAATTTTAGTAGAGTTATGTCTGTTGACATTTTTACTACAAGACACATGAGGCAAGGCATTCTGCAGCACATCTACTTCCAGCAGATGGGACTGTCAGCTTTGGTTAGAAGCTCAAGTGGAAGTAAAACTAAGATCTCAAGTCATCACTGTCTTTCAGTCATGTTTATCTTTTGAGATCTAATATGGAGGCAACATGTTAAACTGGAATACCTAAGAGTAGTCAGTTGCAGTCTTCTACTTCATTTAAGAAGCTCAATGCTGCTCTGCTAAACTGTATTAGTCATATTATTTCTTTAGATTTATCTACAACTAGCAGTATCACCCGGCGTTGCTCGGGTTTGTAAGGGAAATAACTATATAAGCATTTTTAGAGGTGTAAAGTATAATAGCCATCTCAATATGGCTAACCTCAAAGGGGGGTGTTACTGTAGCTTTTTACATTCTGAGATTTAATAATACACTTTTAAAGAGTTACTTCCCTTATATAATAGCAAAAAAATGCATTAAAAACGGGGGAAAATGATGGAAAATTTTTTTTTTTAATCGTAGACTCATCGTAGACGTACGCTAATACCCAGAAGGGCTCGATATGAATCACGACTATAAGATACCCGCTTTTGGTTACACTGCACCGCAAAATGTGGGAGTAGTTAGGAATCTAAATCGTAGGAGACAGACACACAACTTCACTTTTATATATAAGGATGTATTGAATGTAAAACACCAGGTTCTTTAAAATACACCTTCTCCTCAACTTACAACCATCCACACTTACGACCACAAAATATAAAGAAATAAAGGAATAAATAAAAAAATTGATTTTCAGATGTTGGGCAGTTGCGTGTGGGATAACTATGGCAGCAGCTGGCAAGGCGGATCGCCTTCAGATCTAGGCATCCACTACCCGCCAGTCTTTCTCTCAATCAGTCACTTTCAAGCATCAGTTGCATTTGAATGAAAATAGTGTTGGAAAATATAAATCCGAACATATGAACAGATCAACTCACGACCTGTCAGTCAGAAGAGAACTCAGTCATAAGTTGAGGTGAAGTTGTAACATTGTCCTGGTTTCCACTTTTAATAGGGAAACACTCTGACTTTGTTTCAGCATCAACGCAACACAGAACATCCATGGATAACTTCAATCAACTAAGGTTTATTATGCCACTTGAGTTTCAGGACATAAAAAATCAAATGGATATCAGTTATAATAACAAGACATTCAGAAATCAATAAAAGTCTGTAGAAACTCACTGCTGAGGGACAACTGCAAGCGCATAAATATAGGAAGATATAAATAGATACACATAAATATGGATAGCTACATAGAGTTATTAATTTAGACATAAACTGAGCCACTGTTGGCTGAATCCTATCTATCATTTTTATTTTTTTATCTTTTATTTGTTTCAGTCATTAGACTACAGCCATGTTGGGGCACTGCCTTGAAGAATTTTTAACCGCATGAGTCAACATCTGGGTTTATTTTTTAAAGCCTGGTGCCTATACTACCAGTCTCTATTGTCAAACTGCCAAGTTACAGGGATGTAAACACACTAACACTGGTTGTGAAGCAGTGGTGCAGAACAAACACAGACACAAAGACACACACATAGATATGTATATATGACAGGCTTCTTTCAGTTTCCATTTACCAAATCCGCTCACAAGGCTTTGGTTGGTCTGAGGAGAAAAGAAGAAGACACTTGTCCAAGGTGTCACACCACAGGACTGAACCTGGAACCATGTGGTTGGGAAGCAAACTTCTTACCTCACAGCCAAGGTTCAATACAAATATGAACAGGTGGAACATGTATAGATGTTTTAAAATATTAAGGGCCTGTAAGAATCGGGCTTTCGTTTCAGTTTCACAAATGATAAATCACCCCTCACACAGGCTTTTTGCACAGGGTTGGGAACATGTCCCAAATTTAATATCTGTTTCCCTATATAGAGGCATGTGAAGGATGTGTGATTAAGAAGTTCATTCAACAGTCACCTAGTTTCAGGTTCAATTCTAATGCACAACATTTTGGATGTTTTCTACTACAACACCAGGTTAACCATTACTTTATAAAAGAATTTGGAAGATGGAAACTAGAAAACCAATGATGTATGTGTGTGCGTGTGAATGTTGATATTCAATGCTTGCCACCATTTGAGCAAAATGGTGATATGATGTTGACATTCCTTGTTGACAGTCATCCTGTAACTCCAAAGCACTGGATCAAAAAAAAAAAATCCCTTAAAAAAGCAAGTAAATGTTGCTGACAGGAAGAGTGCCTAGCCGCATTAAATGAATGAGCAAATGAGGGACAATTAGGTGGACTGAGTAATTAAGAATTAATTGTTCATCTCAAACACACAGAAGTAATTACAGTGCATTCAAACTGAAAACATGAATGCATAGCAACATATTGCTAGTATCATGTTGATGCTGAAGATTCAATCTAAGACATTTCTTGTCCCACACTCCTACATATTACGTCAATAAATTCCGTCTACTTATCCATTACGGAATAAAACCACAGTTATTAATTTACCAGGATATGTAAAATACAGTGAGAATGACTGGTATGAATACATAGACTAATATATTCACCTCTGCAATATAAGCACACAAACACATACATATATATATATATATAATATATATATATATATATATATATATAATGTACACACCACACGTAATTAAATAAAAACAAGTAGAGTAAATGCAGACAGGGAAAGAAACGGTAAATATCATAAGATAGCTTTGAACATTAAAGACAGAAACATAATAGTAGATACTGAAGGGGAGGCAGTAGTGTCTGATATTAAGAGGATAGCAATTTCAAATTAGTATTTATCCATATTTGCTGTCATAAAAATCAGTTTTATAGTTTTGATGTATAAATACATAAATTTGAATGTAGAGCTTAGAAAGATTTGGGTTTCTTTTTTTTACTTTATTTCAAAAAGTGAAGAAAAAAAAAGGTAGAAAGAAAACTCCAAAACTAACAAAAAAAAAGTAACAAACATAACTTTAATGGATGTTCACATTAAACAATAAAATGAATAACAAAACTATCATCATCATCATCATCATCATCCTCATCCTCATCCTCATCATCCTCATCCTCATCCTCATCCTCATCATATTAAATCAAAATTAAGTAAAAGAAGCGAAGCAGTCGAAGAAAGTAAGCACTTGTTGTTCACTTTCATGTTTAAATATTTCAAAAACTGTACGAAAGGATTGGCATGTTGTTTGTGTCATGTCAATATCAAATTTTTATATAACATTTTAACTTCTCTACTCAATTTTTTTTTGCATGTGTGTGTGTGTGTGTGTGTGTGTGTGGTACTGTTTATTTATTTATTTATTTTTTTGCCTTTTCAATTTTTGGAATTTCTGATAATCAATATCATTTAGCATAAGCAAACACTAAAACTAATCTGGATTTTTCGGGAGGGATATATTAAAATAATAAATAAAAAGGAAAATACAATAACCACAACAACAATATTGATAATGCTGATAGCAGTGATGATGATGATAGTTCTGTTTGGCAGTGGTAAAGATGATGATGTTAAAGCAAAGAGAAATAAACAGAATTTTGCAGTATTTGTTTCTACAGTGCCACTGCTACTGCCCCTGTCCCCCATCTCCAAAAGCCCCATGATTATTTATTCAACATGTTTCTTCACAACTTATTGGTAAATTTAATTGGATTTCGGTATTATAGCAAACATATGCTGTACTACATATATTTTATGTTTCAGAACACAAGACAAATATATACAAACATACACACCTATGTGTGTGTGTGTGTGTGTGTGTGTGTGTGTGTGTGTGTGTGTGTGTGTGTGATTGTGTCTGTGTCAAATCAATAATGCTCATCAAAATTGCAAGAATATTGCATTATGGAAACAGTGTATTTCTATTGAATGCTGTTTCTTTGTGAAAGATGCAATAATAATAATAATAATAATAATAATAATAATGAATTCAGTATTCCATTAAAGAAAGTGGGCATTTGGCATATAAGGGCGAGAATAGATGAATTGATTCAAGCTTTCGTAGCTTTCAGTTTAGAGTTCAAATTCTGTCAACTGTTAACTCAGCCCCTGTTGCTATAAAGATGAGACATTAGCTGTAATCACTTTCCTGCTTGTCAGTCTGAGTGATATCAGAATAGGGTACAATCTGAAGAACTAAGAACAATTCAGCAAAGACAGGGGAAGTAGACTGTAACATTGATACCTTGACCGACAGAGTGATTTTGATGAAATGAGTAACTTTAAGCTGGAGATGTATACTGTTGCATCACAGAACCCATTATACATTCTATGTATACATGTAAAATATGAAGCTTAGTTTTAAACCATGTGCATCCCAGTTTTTAATCAAGCGCATCCAAGTTTTTACCTGTGTCTCTCAGTTTTTTAACCAATGTGCATTCCAGCTTTTAACTGTGTGCATGTCAGTTTTTGACCATGTATGTCCCAGATTTTAACCATGTGCATCTCAGTTTTTAACCATGAGCATCCCAGTTTTTAGAAGAGGTACACTATAGCCCTGCATGTCTTCACAACATGTAGGTACATGGTACCAAGAAAAGCATACAGCTGTAACACACTGCCATCAAAAGCCCCATTCAGTCCACATCAGCATGGTAAAGCAGACCTAAAGATGATGATAATGATAAAGATGATGATAACAACTATGATAAAGATGGTGATGTGCATATATTCTCATGCAAACTAAATATTTCTCCTTTGGATTGGATTGCCTACTGGGCTATCCATGACATGCCTCAGCATGTTCTCTCCACCAATCTCGATCTGATGTGGAGGGCGTGAATTTGAGCTTGAGATCATACTGGTTTGATGAGCGTACTGTGCTACACTTGCCAGAGGGATGCACTTTGTTTTTATACTCTTACGCAGTAATAGTTAACTTGAATACATTGACTCCAGTACTCAACTAGTACTTATTTCATAGATCCAGATATGATAAAAGTCGAAGTTGATCTTGGCAGAATTTGAACTCAGAGCATAGGGATGGATGAAACATCAGAAAACGTCTCACCCAGAGGGCTAACAATACACCCGGCTCAAAGTCATTTCTCCCATTAAGCACCAAAAGTGGCCTTTCTTAACGAAAATAGGAAGTTGCAACACTGAAGCATCTCCAAAAACAATACTGACATATATCTAGTAGTTTCAACTAGGAAATCTAAACCATGTTATACACTGGAATTACCAAAAAGTCAGTACTACACAATGGAAACAACCAATTATTGTTGCATATATTTGAATAAATGAATCAGTAATTCAAATGCCGTTAATCCATGACATATAAAATGAAAATGTTTGTTGAACTTAGACCTAATCTACCAAGTGGAATTTTAGTGATAAAAATCTTTTATATCTCTATCCTTTGGCATTTGTTTATCATGACTTTATTGATAGTTTTGAAAATTTATTGCGTTGAATTATTTAGGCTAGTATTTATAGCTGAACAGTCGTGATGACTGAAGAAATGGTAGAATGCCGAGTTGGCTTCTACAAGTAGCACCAATTGTATTCAAGTTCAAATTACACCAAAAGGTTACTTAACTATCTCCCTCTTCCTCCTTCTCTCTCTCTCTCTCTCTAACTAACTAAGTGCTATGCCTGTTTTATGTGCATCAGTCATCACGGACTCAATGTTGAAATCTCAAGATTCATGATTTTTCTTGGGAAAGATATGAAATAGGGTTCCTGCTTCTTTCTGCTTGTTTCTTTACAGTTTACTCTGCTAGTCCCCAGCTCTCTCAAGTTTACCATCGAGGCACAGAATCCATTTAACCCTTAGACAGCAACTTCATAGTTCCCCAAACTCCTCAATTTATAAGCTGAACTCTCACAGCTGAATGCTAGCATTCAGGACTGGAATACTAGCAAAGGTGCTGAATTCTTTCAAATACTAACTGCAGTGCTACAAGGAGATATGTTTGCACCTTACTTGTTTGCAATTGTACTGGACGGCGCAATGTATAAATCAGTGATGAAAACAACAGTGATGAAAACCTAGGTTTCATCATAGACTGACAAAGATCACAGACAGCACCAGTAGTAACCATCACGGACCTGGATTTTGCTGATGATATCTAATAGATCACAAATAGATTGAAATCCTTACAATTTCTGCAATCCCTACAATTTTAGTACTTTCCCATAAAAATACACTTCACAACATTAACCCTGTGTATAGAAAATTTAGTACATAGAAATGTATAAATATTCCACCCAAAACGTAACATTTGCATATAGCGTCCTTATGACCTCCAGTTTTAAACTATTTTATTGAAATTTGAAACTTAACTTCTATTTCTGCAAAGAGGAAATAATTTTTATTTACAGAATAAGAACTTATGGTTCATATGTTATAGTGCAACCCAGTGGGAATGAACCCAGACCCATGCTGTCGTGAAACAAACTTCTCAAGCACACAGCCAAGCCCAAACCTAAGAAAATAAAAACAAGAGGAATAATCTTACTGTAGCATTTAGAAAGTAATGAAATAGGAAATGTTTTTCCTCAAACAATTTGATACATGAGAGAAATCAACTTTTTCCAACTAAGGCATGAAATCAGGTGGCTTAACCAAATCAAATCAGATATCAGAAAGCAGAACCAAAATCGAAGTCGATCAACATCAATGGAAATTGCGGCTGTGATACCAGTGCCAGTGACAAGCAAGCGAACCATCCGATCGTGGCCGTTGCCAGCCTCGCTTGCCCCCATGCCGGTAGCACATAAAAAGCACCATCCGTCCGTGGCCGTTTGCCAGCTCCATCTGGCACCTGTGCGGGTGGCACGTAAAAAGCACCCACTACACTTACGGAGTGGTTGGCATTAGGAAGGGCATCCAGCCGTAGAAACACTGCCAGATCAGACTGGGCCTGATGCAGCCTTTTGGCTTCACAGACCCCAGTTGAACCGTCCAACCCATGCTAGCATGGAAAGCGGACGCTAAATGATGATGATGATGATGATGAACAGATTGAGCAGAATTCATTTATTCCTTCTGGAGCAAAAATGCCTGTATGCAAAATAGACCCAGTATGCAACATATTTGCTCTCTTCCAAGTGGTTCCCACTATTTCTGTTTCTCGATAATGTTGTGGTTTTTGTTTAGTTTCTGATCAAATCAATGCATGAATCGAAGACATTCTGGTCATGGAATGTTTTTAATCCCTTTTTTTCACGTGGCTGTGTGGTTAGGAAGCTTGCTTTCCAGCCACATGGTTTTAGGTTCAGGCCTACTGTGTGACACCTTGGACAAGTGTCTTCTGCTATAGTCTCGGGGTAACTGAAGCCTTGTGATTGAATTTGGTAAGCATAAGTGTGTACATGTATGTGTAAGTGCTTGTGCCTCCTAACAGGGAGGAGGGATGATGATGATTTTCTTTATACAAAGTACTTCATTTTGTTCCAAGTATGACAGCATGATATGAGGGAGATATAGCTACTATATCAAGCATGCCAAACAACTACACTACATTCCCTTTTATAGGATATCTTGATGTTATTGCTGTAGCAAGCTCAGTTAATTCTTCTCTGTGGCACCTGTTGCATATAGGTAACTTATTGGAAGCACTGAGTAGGTCATGAAACTTGGTATGCCTTTCAATCAAATCATTGCACATTGGGTACATGGTACATACTCATTATGCAATAGCTGGCCATATGAAATGCAGTTTGACAGCTTTAACTGCTACATTTATAATTAAAAATGTGTCACATCTTTAAAACTGGAAAACAACTGAGGTATTGTTCTCTGCATTAGTCTATAGTCTCTAGCCATCCTAAAGCAAAAAATTTTTTTTTTAAATAAAAAAAAACAAAAAACAACAACAAAGAAAAAATATCTGGACATGAAAGAAACCCGGTTAATGTCTGCAGTCTGCTCCACCAACACAGGCACATACAACTTATATGCCCAGCCACTCACAATCATAAACTACCACCTATTTTTTCAGACATTAGTGGAAAAATAAACACTTTATATGTATTGGCATTTTTTTTTGTATAATCATTATACAAAAGCTATTTAGGATTATTTGTTTTTGTTTTTAACAAAGCTTTTTGCCTTAATTCTTATGGAGACTAAGAAGAGTTCAGTTTTCATTTGACCATAATCAAGAGATTTTATTACATTTAGCAGTGTAATAAAATCTTTAAAAAAAAGTTTTCATTAAATTTGTTGCACTAATTTCAAATTTGTTTTTTTTTTCTCTTGGCAATGACTAGCTAGGGGTGGGGTGGGGGACATGAAAAGAGAACTGCCATCTTAATAGAAGCTAATAGCTTTAACAGCCAATTTCAAACACTATATTAATCTAACACCTTGAATGGATAGTGAAACATTTATTATGCAGAAAATGGATTAATAACAGTTATTTAAAGGCATGCATTTTTTTGTATAAATTTTTTTTTGTAATTATAACAAAACAAAACAAATAAATAATAATGAGAATTTTAATTCTTGAAGGAAAAACAAACAACTAAAAATGAAAATCTTCTATTCGGAAATTTTAAGAAAACGTCACACTTCTTTTTAAAGCATCATAGTTAAGCTTTTAATTTCCATCCAGCCTAAACTTTGACATCTCTGCTTCGATTAATGAAGCTATTGCTCTCTCAGTTTGTATTTAATTCCCTGTTTTGAAACCTAATTAGTCACTTCATGCTAAACTTTCAAATCGAAATAAGAAGAAAGGAAAACTAGAACAAAAAAAATAAACTTTTAAGCAACATGTTCTTTGCTTCAAATTGCGGTTGAATTAATTTATATAAAATGCATGAACAATGGTTATGGGTTTTAACAAGAAATTTGGTTAAAACAATTTATGGACAATTCATTTATAATTTAGATTGGAACAGAAAAAATAAATTCCAGACAGAATGAATTTCTTTTTTCTTTGACTTGTTTCAGTTATTAGATTGCAGCTGTGCTGGGGTTCTGCCTCGAAGAACTTGTGTTGAAAGAATCAACCCCAGTACTTGTTTTAATTTTTTTAAGCCCAGTACTTATTCTGTTGGTCTCTCTTACCAAAGTGCTAAATTACAGGGATGTAAACACACCAACACTGGTTGTCAAGTGGTGATGGGGGACAAACACACATATATATATATATACATACAGCGGTGGTGCCCCAGCATGGCCGCGGCCTTCGGGCTAAAACATCTTTAAGGATTTAAGGATTTATACATATATGTATAAATAACACACACATATATATATATATATATATATATATTGATATAGATATGAAGAACTTTCAGTTTCTGTCTACTAAATCCACTCACAAGGCTTTAGTTGGCCTGAAAATATAGTAGAAAACACTTGACCAAGATGCCACACAGTGGGACTGAACCTAGAAACATGTGGTTGAGAAGTAAACTTTTTACCACACAGCAATGCCTGTGCCAAGGAAAAATGTAGAGAGGAGGGAATCAGACATCCTAAATTCAATTTCTATGGAACAGAATAGTCCTGGTCAGTTTCAGTTAGACAGACATATAGCACTGAGGCAGCCAATCAAAAGAAAGTAAATGAATAAAGGTTTGGACTGTGATTATCTCATCTTTATTATGGAACAGTGGAGGCGCAATGGCCCAGTGGTTAGGGCAGCGGACTCGCGGTCGTAGGATCACGGTTTTGATTCCCAGACTGGGCGCTGTGAGTGTTTATTGAGCGAAAACACCTAAAGCTCCACGAGGCTCTGGCAGGGATGGTGGTGATCCCTGCTGTACTCTTTCACCACAACTTTCTCTCACTCTTACTTCCTGTTTCTGTTGTACCTGTATTTCAAAGGGCCAGCCTTGTCACTCTCTGTGTCACGCTGAATATCCCCGAGAACTACGTTAAGGGTATACGTGTCTGTGGAGTGCTCAGCCACTTACACGTTAATTTCACGAGCTGGCTGTTCCATTGATCGGATCAACCGGAACCCTCATCGTCGTAACCGATGGAGTGCTTCCATCCATTATGGAGCATTATGTCTGTTGTCACATGTCCGAAGTCTTAAAACAAAGACATTTAAAAGACAATACATAATTTGTTAATGGGGATTTAGTTAAACAGCTTGAGGAGCTACAAACTCTACTGATGGCTTTTATCCACATCTTGGTGTTTTTTAGTAAGTAGACATAATCCAGCTTTTGGTTTAACTCTTTAGCATTCATATTATTCTGTCAAATATAATGCTGTTTATTTACACTATTTTTGATTACTCATGCATTAAATTATCTCATAGCTTCCAGATATCAAAGATGTGATTGTTTATTTTTAGAATGACAACTTAGGGTAGATGTGATAGACCAGGTCAAGCTGGTTTGAACATAAACTTGGTAGAACATTTGGGCTAGATTTGGTTGATTTTAATGCTAAAGAATTAACATGATGACCTTAAATCAAGGAGTGTCAAGAGTTCCATTTTTTAAAATTTCTTATTTGTTTCTTTAATTTGATATAAGAATTATATAGGGAGCATTAGCAAATTGTGTCAGGATAAGATACAAGCTTTGTCAATGTATTGAGTTGTCTGGAAAGCTCATGTTAATTTTAAATTTTGTCAATGTATTGGGTTGTTGTCCAGAAAGTTCATGACGATTTCTAAGAGAAAACAAAATTATGCCATTAAATATTTATTCAACTAAATATGAACCATTTTGTTGCACAACCTTTCTCCATCATTCCGTCAGCTTAAAGATTCCGTCTTCCCAGAATTTCGCTGGTTTCTTGGCAAAGAACTCATTAAGGTAGATTTTTATGTTCTCCAAAGAATTAAAATTTCTACCATTGAAATTATTTTGGAAGGACCTGAATAAAGGAAAATCCAAAGGAGTAATGTCTGGTGAATATGACGGGTGGGATAATATATCCCAGCCAAGCTGCAACAATTTTCGATGGGTCAATGTGAGGTCTGGCATTATCCTGATGAAAAACAACACCTTTCCTGTTTGCCAATTCTGGGCATTTTCTTTGAATTGCTGCCTTTAAATGAAGCAATACTTCTCAGAATTAACTGACTGGTTACTTAGCAGAAGCTCATAATAAAGAATTCTTTTCCAATGCCACCAGATGCAAAGCATGACTTTCTTAGGATGAGGACCTGCTTTTGGGGTGGCTAAAGGTGGCTCATGTCACTTACCCCAGGATCCTTTTTGGTGAACATTGTTGTAAATGATCCATTTCCCATCACCCATTACAATTTGCTTCAAAAAGCATTTTTATTGTGTTTATACAGACAATTACAACAGATAGAAATGTGATCCAAAAGATTCTTTTCATCCAGATTATGTGGTACCCAAACATCATAGTAATTTGAGTACCCAGGCTTCACCAAGAGATCATGGATGGTGAATTTTGATAAATTTAGTATTTCTGCCAATTCCCATAATGTGGGTTATTCTCAATCAATGTCTTGATTTGGTCATCATATGAAGTGGGGTGGGGTCTGCCAGGACGTTTTTCATCAATAAATCTACAAAAACCAACTCTAAACTTAGTGAACCACTTCTGTCCAGTTCTGTCAGCTAAAGCACTTTCGCTGCACACAGCACATACCTTTTGTGTTGCTTGTGAGGCATTTTTGCCTTTACAGTAATAAAAAACATGAAGTGTCTAAAATACACCTTATAATCTTCCAATGTCATAGGGGTGCAAAATTGACATGAATTAAGTAATTTTAAACTTTCTTTCTCAAGAGATAGTTTGAAGTGTGCACTAACCAGAAATGTAAATAAATTTGACATATTCTCATGTGTTGGAACATGAACAACTAAAAGTAGACTTGAACTTTCCAGACAATTGAATACAATGGCTTGGATTATATTTTGGGGAAAGATTTAAATAAAACAACATATGTGAAATATTCTTGTAGTTAAAGAAACAATACAGGCACAGGAGTGGCTGTGTGGTAAGTAGCTTGCTAACCAACCACATGGTTCCTGGTTCAGTCCCACTGTGTGGCATCTTGGGCAAGTGTCTTCTGCTATAGCCCCGGGCCGACCAATGCCTTGTGAGTGGATTTGGTAGACGGAAACTGAAAGAAGCCTGTCGTATATATTATATATATATATATATATATATATATATATTATATATATATATATATATATATATGTATGTGTGTGTGTGTGTGTTTGTGTGTCTGTGTTTGTCCCCCTAGCATTGCTTGACAACCGATGCTGGTGTGTTTACGTCCCCGTCACTTAGCGGTTCGGCAAAAGAGACCGATAGAATAAGTACTGGGCTTACAAAAGAATAAGTCCCGGGGTTGATTTGCTCGACAAAAGGCGGTGCTCCAGCATGGCCGCAGTCAAATGACTGAAACAAGTAAAAGAGTAAAGAGAGTAAGAGAGATAGTTTGAAGTGTGCACTAACCAGAAATGTAAGCATAATATATGTCGATAAATTTGACATATTCTCATGTGTTGGAACATGAACAACTAGAAGTATGCTTGAACTTTCCAGACAATTCAATACAATGGCTTGGATTATATTTTGGGGAAAGATTTAAATAAAACAACACATGGTGAAATATTCTTGTAGTTAAAGAAACAATACAAAATTAGGTATTGCATCATCAAAGACTACAGCGAGGGACTATACTGTGTAAGTACATGCTAACTTGTTTATTAACATTCTACATGGAAACGAAATGCTTTGAAGCTTGCCACTCAGTAATTATTCACATTCTACATTTTAGAATTCTCAACTACCACTCTCAGAAAATCAGAAGAATGAAACTGTAATAGATTTCCAAAGTGAAAACTTCTCAACTTCCTTCTATGAAGAATAAACTATTATAAATATAATGATATAATAGAAAATGGTTGAGAAAAAAATAGAGTTAACTAAAATATTTGTGCCTCATGCTATTAAAAGATTTACAAAGGACATTGAGATATTAAATATAAGTATATCTGTATATTCAAGAAAGACAAGTATGTATAACATAGATTTAACACAGTATCACTGAAGTTTGTAGTAATATATGATCAATGAATGTAGAGTAACACAAGAGTGCCAAAAAAGAAACATGATATTCACCCATGCATTAAGAAGCTGAGTATAATGGGAGAAATGGGCAATTGAGTGTACCTTTCATTCTTCTAGGATGGGATAAAACAAGTAGCAGTTGATTAACCAACAACATGGTAAAAAACCTAATTCAGCTCCTTCCTTCATATTCCAACCTTTCCTCATCTAGCATGGAATTACCTTCCTCACAACTATAACCTCACTCAGTCAAAGTGGTCTTAGTCTTACAGGCTGCATGGTCACCTCGTTGGCTCCCTGCCATGAGGAAAAGTACTCAGTAACCTCTGTAAAGTCATTGGCTTTTAGAAAGGCATCCAGCAAAAGAAATTATGCCAAAGTAGACACTAGAGTACAGTGCAGTCCTCTGACCCATCCAATTTTATCACTGGTATTATCTTTACACTCATCATCTACTAGCATACATCTTCCACGCCAGCATTGAAGATAGCCTCTAATAGATGATGATGATGATGATGATGATAACGACTCCCACACTAAGATAATGGATCAGTATAGTTAACCATATTCAGTGTATGTACCAGTTATGGACAACCTTTCTTGAGAAAGAGGCATGGTGCACTATCTGCCTGGTTGCACTATCAAAGATTTCAAGGTAATTTTCATTAGATGTGCCATTCAGAAAGTCATGCAGACTGCAAGATGCCTATAGTTAAAAAAAACCCATCAAAACTGGCACTCCGTTGGTTACAATAAGGGTTCCATTTGTTCCAGTCAATGGAACACCTTGCTTGTGAAATTAATGTGCAAGTGGCTGAGCACTCCACAGAAACACGTAATCCCAGGGAGATTCTGTATTACACAGAATGTGACAAGACAAGCCATCTGAAATACAGGTAACTACTCATTTTTGCTACCTGAGTAAACTGAAGCAACATGAAATAAAGTGTCTTGCTCAAGAACACAACATGCCACCAGGAATCTAACCTACAATCATACAATTGTGAGCCGAATACCCTGACCACTTTTCCATGCACTTATAAAGTGTGTGTGTGTGTGTGTGTGTGTGTGCTCGTGTGTGTACCAAGAAAAAAGTAAGAAAGCTTCTATTTGTTTTTTCTTGAGAAAAAAATGATATATAATGTTGATATATTTGGAAATAATTAATATAGCTTATAAACAAACTCATTGGTCATTAGTCTTAGAATAAATTTCACTTCTTTCTCTCACCAAAACATTTGACATTTACATTCCCCAAAATAAAATTTTGCTGGAAAAAGGAAGAGAAGTAAAATATATTCGAGTCAGATACCAGCTGGTGAGTGTGTTGATTAATTTATTAATTATGACTCTTCCCAAATATAATAATATTAGTTTCAACATTCAGTCTTCGATCAAAATTCTTGCAAAGCATATTTAAAATCAAAACACAATGATATTCATACAAGGCTAGGCGAATGGACAATTGGTTTATCCAATATAGGTTATAGAAAGAGGCTCAGAAACCATCTTGTCAGCTTTGCTAATGCGATTTGCAGAAAAACAATAATGTATTCCTTTAAAATATAATACTACAGAGATATTGCAGGCTTCAATGTTTTGATTTAGAAGATCGAGTGTAAGATTTTTCTTCAATAAGTTTTAGTTTTTGTTTGTTACCTGATGTCTCTTCATTTTGTCAACTGCTTCTATTTCAATTATTTCCTCTTCTTTTTCGTTCTTCTTTTAAAACATTTTATCGATGTTGTAGTAATGCTGTCAATATCGAGGGTTTTGTTTTTCATGTATTTATTTTTTGCTCATATGTAATATTGTATTTTCCAGGATTTCTTAATTTCAGAATTCTCACTAGATTTCAAAAGACTTGCGGCAGTTCTTTTTTTGTATTTTATAGCAACAACTATATTACTATTATTTTCCACTGTTGTTACACTACTACTGCTATTGGTTAACTAACTACACAACATACTAGAAGGAAAAAAAAACCATTTCATTAATCAAAAAAATATAAACATGAAATATTTACATCATTTGCCTATACACACTACTTACACACACACACAAATGAATATTCTCACCTAACTAATAATGTTCGAAAATGTATACACTGAAAGTGAATGCACAAAACACATTTTTATGATGCAAGTTGCCATAAAACAAGAATAATAAATTTAAATACTATAAATTTCTGAAAATCTCATAGAAGAACAAGCTATAAATGTATATAAATACCAAGCCAGACATCAACTTGAGGAAAATATAGTGAAAGAAATAAGCACTCACAGACACATTCATTCATTCGCTCTTCCTTTTCCTTGTTGTGCTGCAAATTTCTCTAATTTTAACTCCTATATAGGATGCTTTAGCAGACACTCTAATTGGCGGCCAGGGGGTGTAAAAAAAATGAATAAAAGTAAAATACCAAATGATGAGAAGAAATCTGGTTGTACTATTCAATAACAAAAAGTACCAAAATAAGAAAAAAGTAGATTTTTATTTTGTTCTCAGATTGAAATCAGATGCATTCAGTTTTGGAGATGCTTTTTAAAGAGTAAATCTGGTTAAGGGAAAATGGTAACATTTTGACATTAGACTCAAGTAATGACACAAAGTTAAATTGGTTAAAAAATATAATACACATTTACCATTAGTTATATGTACAAGCAGAAAAGTAATTGAACTTCTTTAGTTTACTGTTTATTTTGTTTTTAATTTAAATGTGTTATTTGTTGTTGTGTTCTTTGAGATGTTAAAATTTATACAAAATATCCAAATACATTTGAATTTCATAATTATTTAAAAATTCAGAATCATAACTTTTCTGATTTTTTTTTCCTTTTCCTTCTTTTATTTATTTAAATTTTTGTATCTTCACACATATATGTGTGTATGTAAACAAATACACACACTTTCTTATTTATTTACATACACACATATGTCAAAAGGAGAAGTGATAATGAAATTTAGATGAATTCTTTACAAATTATTTTGTAAATTAAGATTGGAAACAAATGCATGAATAGTATAAATTGTACTACAAGTGACTGAAGAAGAAATTATAAATAGGTACAGTACTGATTTTCTGGCAATTGAAGGTCCAACACCTCCTTTAAGCAGGAAAAATTATGAAGGACAACATGAAATTCTTGTAGCTGTCAGTCAAGTCCACTCTGCAAGCACAGGTGTTACTGTGTGTACGGTGTTTACATGCATTATTGATACTGCACTTGTAAGTGGCAATACCAAAATTTTGAGAGATCCTCTGCTTGGCTAGGTGGCATTGCTGAATTCACTGTTCGAATAATATAGTTTTCAAAGTGACACACAATCACTGATCTAATAAGATAGAAATATTATTATTTCTAACTCTTGAAAGACTATATATTCAAATGGTGAATTCAGCAACCTATCCAGGCAGCTCCTTTGTGTTGATAATGGGCAATAACCCAGAAACCAGTCTACAAATGTTGTTTTGCACTGGATGTGAGTGCTGAACTCTCTGTTTGAAAATATAAGGGCACAGATATTGTGTTGTATAGCCAGCAGGAAATTATATTTCCTGCGTTTAAACAACAGCAACATCATCCCTTCTAGGACAGCCACATTATGTTGGCAAATAGTCTTTAAATATATAGAGTATGCAGTCTTCGAAACATGTGTTGAGAGTAAAGGAATTTTGTTAAAATCTTTGTCCAACTCCATTCTTTCATTTATTCATATAAAAAAAACACAAATTTCCACGCAAGAACACAGGGTTTCTGCCCTTGGCATGTAGCTTCAACCATGTTTTCTGACGTGAATTTGCTACCCAGGTATCGATTAACCAAATTATCCATACTAGGATAATTCATTCACCTACTTAAATATATATATATATATAATTCAGCTACGGTAGTAGTTGAATGATCAAGATAGACAGACAGACAGATAGATAGACCCTTTCTGTATGTTGTCTAAGAAAAAATATGTCATAATCAGATTTTACACCAGTTGTCTGCATGTTCATGCCTTTGTTCTGTTACTCACAAACACACAATGGGTTTCCACACAGTAGCTGTTTACCAGATTTATGCACAGGACATGGGTTGGCCTGGAACAACACACACACACACACACATATATATATATACTTGCAATGGCTTTCTATCAGTTTCCATCTAACAAATCTACTCACAGGGAGTCAGTAGGCTGAAGGTATGGTAGGACAATTGCTCAAGGTGCCATGCAGTGGGACTGAACCCGGAACCATGTGGTTGAGAAGCAAGCTTCTTACTGCATAGCCATGCCTATATACATACACACACGCACACATACACACACACATAAATTAGAAGGCATATGCCAAGATGTTCTACAACATATCTGAAGCAGGAATTGCATGGTTGCAAAGTGAACATTTTAACCAGAAAGTCACGCAACTAAAATGTAGAAATCATTGTAAGAAGTAATGGCTGGGCATCTGAAGATATTAAACCAAGCTAAAGGATTAGAGTTCAACAAGAAGAATATTCCAATATAGTGAAACACAAGAACTAAAATGCTCTGTCATCTTCAGTTGACAAAGATGTCAAGCATGAGTGTTGGAAACAAGGAGGGTCATAAATAGCAACAGGAGCATCACAAGGCTTTTACTTACAGTTTTTATTTGTGTATAATGCACACATTTGTCCTCGATGATTAAGCATAATAGTCATTTCACATGAGAACCAACTAAGTGTTTGTGTGCGTGACCATATTTCGAATGGCATAAAGTTATATTTATTGACTAAGTTAACTGATGTGCAATTAAGAATTTTGAATCATTATAATGATGTAATATTTTTCTCTGACAGTAATAATACACTTAATGTTCATTAGGTTTCATAACTCTAAGATGCTCAGCAGCATTTTGTCTGTCTTTACATTCATTCTGAGTCCAAATTCCGCCAAGACCAACTTCTCTATTCATCCTTTCAGGGATGATGAAATAAGTCCCAGTCAAATACTGGGAGCATTGTAACTAACTTGAGAATCTCCTCTCAAAAACTGCTCATCTTGTGCCAAAATTAGAAACCATTGCTTCATAATTCTACCCATAAGATCATATTACTCAAAGTTGATTACTATTCTATTAACACATTAGAAAGTTCCAGAAGTAAATAGAAGCAACAAAATTATGAAGTGTATATATAAAGTGCAGATACATAGCTGTGTTTATACACTGCTTCGTGTCTCAGTGTGTGCATATGTGCTGTTACATGAATATGTCAAGGCATGTAGCCAAGTGGTTAAGGTTTTGGACTCACAATTATAAGCTCATGGGTTCAATTTCTCAACCTGGTAACATGTTATGTTCTAGAGTAAAGTACATCATTTTATGTTGCTCCAGTTGTTAGTATTTATATAACAGTAGTTGCAGGTTTGGCCATGCAGTAAGAAGTTTGATTCCCAACAACAAGGTCCCAAGTTCAGTCCTGCTGTGTGGCATCTTAGGCAAGTGTCTTTATTATAGTCCCAGTCCAACAAAGCCTTGGAAATAAATTAAGTACACCAAAATGAAGGCAAGCCCAGTGTGTGAGTGAGTGTGTGTGTGTGTGTGTGTGTGTGTGTGTGTGTGTGTGCGTGCGTTTGACATTGTGTGACATAAATGATTGCCAGTCATTCAAGCAATACCCTTCATTTCCAATATTCTGCAAAAACATGTCTGGACATGGGGAAATATTACTTTGCATGGAAACGGGTAAGTATTTGTGGTAGGAAGGGTATCCAACTTCAGAAGATCTGCTTCAATAATATCTTTCCAACCCATGCTTGCATAGAAAAATGGGCAGTAAAATGAAGATGAGAGTGATGATGATGATGAATCAAACCTATAGCTATATGGAAAGAAAGAAAGAAAGAAAGAAAGAAAGAAAGAAAGAAAGAAAGAAAGAAGAAAAGAAGAGAAAGAAAGAAGACAGACAAGGAGAAAGTTTATAAGATCCAAAGATACAGAACCGAGGCTGAGAAAGAGACAGTGAGATAAGCAGACAAGTAGAGAGACTAACAGATACATTGCCTAAGAGGCATTTAAATAGACACATACCAAGAGAAGCACAAGATTTACTGGTACACAGAGCACCAAAAAAAAAAACAGATGGACAGTGAGAGAGACATATAGATTGATACATTAATAGACAAATTGATAGATAAGAGTGGTTCCTTTTTAAGGTAATAATCAAGCATAAGCAGACTTATATAATTATTTATGAGTTTAATGTTTACCAACCTCGACACCAGGGTGATGACAAAAATAAGAAAAATAAGAAAATTACAAATGAAGCAGACAATAGGCTACTAGGAATTTGAGAAAGATTAAACTTATATTGAAAGCTGTACATTTAAGATTAGTGTCTCCTGCAAAGAAAGAGTAAATTAACAACTAAGCTTCTATAGTATTTCTGCTGTAGCCAGAGCATGAGTGTTAGGTTGACTAGAGAGAGAGACAGCATGAATGAAGAAACATTTGACTGTGTTAAGAGAGATTAATAACAACACCATACAAAAGACATAATAAAAAAAAAACAATATGGTTTATGACCATGGTAATGGTGATGACGTGGAGGCGCAATGGCCCAGTGGTTAGGGTAACGGACTCTCGGTTGGAGGATCGCGGTTTCGATTCCCAGACCAGGCGTTGTGTGTGTTTATTGAGCGAAAACACCTAAAAGCTCCACGAGGCTCCGGCAAGGGGTGGTGGCGAACACTGTTGTACGCCTTCGCCACAACTTTCTCTTCATCTCTCTCTTCCTGTTTCTTGAGTAACGCTGCGATGGACTGGCATCCCGTCCAGCTGAGGGGAACACATACGCGACAGAAACCAGGAAACCGGGCCCATGAGCCTGGCTAGGCTTGAAAAGGGTGTAAAAAAAATGGTGATGATGATGATGGTAGTGGTAGTAATGGTGTTGTTATTGCTGTTGTATATCCCAGACCAACCCTGGCTGAGCAGAATTATGGTCAAAGGCATTGTCCACATGCCTCTCTTTTCCTAAGATAGTACAGCATGGTTTCTAGGAACATGGCTGCTATTTCTAGCAGGTTGAACTACTGCATAGATTTTACTTCATTGGTTCAGTAGTGATGATGGTGATGGTTGTAGAAGTGATGATGGTGATGATAGTAGTGGTAGTGGTTGTCACAGTGATAGTCATAATGACACTGATCTCATTGGTAGTGTTGGTAGAGCTGGTGATGATAATGGTGGAATTAGTGGGGATGATGCTGTTTGGTGTGGGTTGTGAAGTGATGTTTGTTATGGTGATGTTATGATGGTGACGAGGCAAGAAGAGTGGAAATAGTTAACAAAAAAATACTTAGAAAAAAAGAAAACAAAACACAAGAGAAATGAAAATCAACAACCAGGAGTGGCTGTTTGGTAAGTAGCTTGCTAACCAACCACATGGTTCCGGGTTCAGTCCCACTGCGTGGCATCTTGGGCAAGTGTCTTCTGCTATAGCCCCGGGCCGACCAATGCCTTGTGAGTGGATTTGGTAGACGGAAACTGAAAGAAGCCTGTCGTATATATGTATATATAAGTGTGTGTGAATATGTTTGTGTGTCTGTGTTTGTTCCCCTAGCATTGCTTGACAACCGATGCTGGTGTGTTTACGTCCCCGTCACTTTGCGGTTCGGCAAAAGAGACCGATAGAATAAGTACTGGGCTTACAAAAGAATAAGTCCCGGGGTCGATTTGCTCGACTAAAGGCGGTGCCCCAGCATGGCCGCAGTCAAATGACTGAAACAAGTAAAAAGAAAAAAAGAGAAAAAGAGTAACCTAAACAAGCAAACACTAACAATCGCACAGAGAGGGACAGACAGACAGATGGATGAACACAAACACATATGATGCACGCATACGCACACAATCTGAAAAGTTTCAACAACAATAAAATAAACCAGCACCAGGTGAAAGAATGTTTCATAGAAGCAATAGAAGAATGACTATCAGAAGACTTATGCAATATCTGATCAAGGTGATAGAATATGTACGCTAGGTAGAGCTATGAAATATCTTGCTTTGACTTCTAGCATGGCTTGTTTCTTTTATCATCGGTCATTTCTAAGCAATAATTTACATAAATCTCCATCACTGTGTGTGCATGTGTGTGTGTGTGCATATATATATATATATATATATATATATATATATGCATTAGATGTGTACATTTTATTATTGAATGACTTATGTCAACTTCTATAGGTGTTAGGAGAAACGTATTGTACAAGTTTTTCTTTCCAATCTTTATTCAACTATTTCCCCAGTTTCCCATGTTTCTCAATAATTCAATTTGAAATGGTGGCACTAGAGAAAACATTGAGCTGCCAACAACTTTCACTTCCAGCACTCATTGTTTTAACACATGTGCTCTGGTTTTCTCTTTCTCTCTCTCTCTTTATCTTTCTATCTATCTATATTTCTATCTCTCTCTTGTTTTACAAAACATACATTCTCTCGTCCTTCTGTCTTTTCCACTGTAAGGAAAGTGAGTAGTATATCTTAAGTATTTGGATCCAGTGCTCCTCTCCACCACCAATCTGATTAATGCAGAACCATTTCTTGTTCCTCACTTACCAAACCTACATCACAAAGCAAAAATGTCTCACAGTTCAAGCACAAAGTAAAACCATCAACTTTTATGTTGCATTTTATGAATTTTCCAGTCAACGCGTATGTACACATGTGTTTCTGTATGTGCCTGTGTGTTTGTGTGGTTAACACACACATATATCCAAATATATCCAAATGTATACACACACACACATATATATATATGCACAAGTTATCTTTCAAAGATATCTTTAGTAATTTTATTTTTACGATTCAAAGGGGATTTTTTTTTTTTTGATGTTGGAAAAAAAAATCATATTCTGCTTTGTTCTTCTTTGAATAAAGTTATTCAGATATTAAAAAAAAAGTTATTGATTATGATCAAACAAATATGTAGGCAAAAATCTACAAATGAATTCTAAAAAAAAAAAATAAAACAGTTAATATGTTAAAACAAATTCTGATTCCAATGAAGAGTAAGAGAAAGCAAGTGGAATACAGGAAAATTTAAAACAGTAAAGGGGAAAAAATATTCTAACAAAATATTAAATTATAAATTGAAATGTCTAAAAATTAATATTGTCTTTAATTGAAAATTATATCTCTTGACTTGTAATTTTTATATGATATATATTATTAAATGTAAATTAGTCTGCCGTATAGGGCCTGTGCCTCCTTCATTAGATGCAGTCAAGATTTGGTAGGAATTATTGAATGCTAGTATTTGGAAGAAAGACATGAACAGGAAGGAAGCATGAACAGGAAGGAAGATCCAGTGGGATATAAGATCTGGGGAATACAATTGATGATGTGTGTTCTGGATAAGGCTTGACTAGTGGCAGATACATCAGGTGGGTTTTAGATATAGAAGAACAAGGAAAATTTAATTTGTCTATTAGGGTGGGGGCGGTGCAGGTTTTGGTAGTGGCAGCAGGTAAAGATAATGTAAAGTTATGTTCTCAAATCATGCTGACTCACAAGAGCTGGTTTCCCAGTTTCATGGCTTTTAGATTCCCCAGTCTGTTGCAGGATTATTCATTTTTGCCAGCTGAGTGGACTGGAGCAATGTGAAATGAAGTGCTCTGCTCATGAACATGATGCATTGCTTGGTCCAGGAAACAAAACCACAATGAGTCATGCACCCTAACCACTAAGCCACGTACCTCCACTAGTGGCAGAAGCATTAGAAACAAGGGAAAGATACAGCTCAAAAGTATACCAGTTATTGTAAAAGAATTTTTGATTAAAGGTTTGCTATTATAGAGGGCAGCCTTGGGCCAACTTCGCCTTTTATCTCTTTAGGGTTTGATTAAATAAGTACTAGTTGAACATTGGGGTTGATGTAAATCAACTTAACCCCACTACTTTAAGTTTTCCTTAAAAGTAGAAAGGATTACCGTTTTGTTTGTTTTTAGGAATGAAGAAGAGGGAGTAATAAGTTTTAATTCTATCTAAAAAGAAGAAGAAAATGTTCTTATTCCATATTGCCTCCGTCATGTAAAAAAAATGTTTAAATCATTAAGCTGGGGTTCAAGAGAATAAGCCATTTTTGACCAAGTAGGCTAAGACAAAAGAACAGATAAATGAAACACCTAAGCAATACTTGCTAACATCAGCTTTGTTAAGAATCTAATAATGGAATTATTATTTTAGCTGTAGTCATTCTCAATAGAATCCCATTGGTTCTATCAAGCATTGCTGACTATTTTGAAAAACAAAAATTTCATATGATTTCAAGCAGACAATAGCTGAGGGTTGTTGACAACCAGACTAAGTACCAGTAGTAGATGTCTAGTCCTTGGTATTGCACTGTGTTTGTGGCCAACATACTGCACTCTCAAGTGGCCTTGTCTACATGCTTAAAGTTAGGTCGATATTGTAATGCAATCAAAAGATTGTTTAGCAGTGTCAAGTTCAGTTCTTTGTGTAGAAAAAGGAATCTGTTTGTGATAAATCATCATCATCATCATCATCTAATGACTGTCTTCCATGCTCATGTAAGTTGGATGGCTGGACAGGAACTGGCAAGGCCAGGGGCCACATCAGGTTCCATAATCTGTTTTGGCTTGGTTTCTGCAGCTGGATGCCCTTCCTAACACCAACCACTTTACAGAGTATATTGGGTGCTTTTACATGACCCCCAGCACCAGTGCTTTTTACATGGCACCAGCGCCCACATCCTATACTCTTTTACTTGTTTCAGTCATTTGACTGTGGCCATGCTGGAGCACCGCCGCAGATAAAGGTTTACTTCATCTGTCTTAATGGTACAGAAACTAGAGATAAGTACTGGACCATGCAGACCAGAAGGATTCATAAAATAAGTAGTTTTAGAGAGCAACCTGTAGGGAGAGTTAAGCTGATGCAAGTTCATTAACATTAATTTGCTTCATTTTTACGTCCATGTTTTCCATGGTAGCATGGATTAGATGACTATATTATTGAGATATTGGTTTATAGCTGAATGCCATTCATATTACTGACCCATACCTCTTTTTCAAGTAAGGGATTACTTATACCACATGTCTTCAGGGGTGCAAAGGCAGCAGAAGACTTGTTGACAAGAGAACTGGTGTGGGTAGTTCCGTGATTTTCGGAGAAGCATAAATGTGAACAAACACATATATGCATGCATGAGCACACACACACACTTTTTTTCTCTCTCTTTCTCTCTCTCACACACTGTATTTCTCTCTCTCTCTCTCTCACACACACTATATTTCTCTCTCCTCCTCCTCTCTCTCTCACACACACAAAGATGTATAGAAAATAAGATTTCAGTTTCTGTCTACCAAATCCACTCACAAGGTTTGGGAATAAAAAATATTAAAGATGTAAAGAGACTGTTGTCACCAGCCAAACATTCCTTGTTAACCCTTGTGTTAGGTTCAAACTGGCCAGATTCAGCCTCTTACACTTACCCTACAATGCCATTCTAGAAATATACAATTACATCATCAAAATCTTGAAGCTATGAGATAATGCATGATTAATTCAAAGCAATGTTTATAAATAAGCATTATATTTGGCAGAGTTATTTGAATGCTAAAAGGTTAAACAAACAGGGGAAAAGCAATGACATAGTTACATCTCAACAAACTGGGTATGGATAATAGTTTAATCCCAATCTGAAGTCATTTGACTTCATGAAAAGCACAAACATAATTTCCTTTAACCATTTAGAATTTAAACAAACCTTATCCAGCCCGAATATTCAATGTTTTGTGTTCAAACCAGCTAGATCTGGCTTCTTACACCTACCCAAAAATATCATTCTTAAAATAAATAATTATATTATTAAAATCTTGAAATTATGAGATAATGCATAATTAATTCAAATCAATGTGAACAAATAAGCTTTACATTTAAGAGTAATGCTAAAAGGCTAATTTAGAAACTCCATGAGAGAACTTCAAGCAAAATACAATTATGCAACAAAAATGAAAATAGGTGACCATAACAAAAAAAACTACACACACATACACACACACCTAAAAGAAGGCCATTTGATTGTGTTGCAAAGATTCACTCTCTACTTCACTACAACAAATGGATTACAGACAAGAAGGTTTATTTCTTAATTTTTTGTTGTTCTACTACTGCTGCAGCAATAGCGCTTGGTCCTCTTCATCATTATCATCATCATCACAACACTTGACTCCTGTTTTCCATGCTGGAAGGCTTGACAGGAATTGGTAAGGCCAGAGGCCATACCACATTGCATAGTCTGTTTCGGCTTGGTTTCTACCATTCTTCACACCAACCACTCCAGAGTGCACTGGGTGCTTTTTACATGGCACAAGCACCCACACCAGTGCTTTCTACAGGGCACCTTGATTTTAGAATCTCACTTTGGTTGTGGTGGACAGGTCTTCTTGAGTACAGCAATATGTCACATCTCTCCTCTTATTTAGCAAACTGCATTTAACATTCACCTCATTCCACCTGAGACACCCATCTCTGACTATGTCCCATGCCTAATCTGTATTAAATATTTTCATTAACCATTCCTTTCTAAAATTATAGTTTTTTTTGTGTTTTTTTTTACCAACTCACACTTTTCCAACAGAAGAAGCCAGAACTGAATATTGACATTAATTGATTTCACCCAGTCTAGGAGGGCCTACAAAAGTCATGAATACTGTTTCTCCACCTCGGATGAATTAGCAGAAAAGCTATTACTACTGTGACAACAATGTATTAAAATTATTTGGTCATATTCAAGTCTGGAGCTGCAGGCAACATTTACAATGTTTCCTGCAGATCTTGTTGCCATGGAATTCTCCTTTACAAAGCTGACAACACTCACCAGTATCTACTTTGAATAATAATGTCTTCTTAACTTATGTAATTTAACTCTTCCAAATTTAGATAAGAGTCAAGATATAGCTGTACCTATAGTAACACCAGAAGAGGTAGTACCATTAACAGTGGTTATAAACATTTCCAAAGGACATGAATTTGTAGTCAATTGAACACATCGTATAAATAACTGGGATGGTGGTGACAATACACACACACAGACACGTGTGTGTGTGTGCATGCATGTGTAATAATATTAACTGAAGGAAATGGAAAATTGATTTGGTACTAGTCTTTATTCAATACAACGATCATTTCAAGCCCTTCTACCAAACTGAACGTGCATTACTCAACACACTAATTGACATATACCCATTAGTCTAAAAAATTAAATATGTGTATATATATATATATATATATATATACCACACACACACACACACCACACACACACACACACACACACACACACTGGATTTCTTTCAGTTTTTATCTGCCAAATTCACTCAGACTTTAGTTGGCCCAAAGCTATAGCAGAAGATATCTGCCCAAAGTGTCGCACTCTGGGACTGAACCTGTACTTTTTCTAGCAGGTGAAATAATTATACAAAGATTCTTTCACTGGTTGAACTATACAAAGCTGTTTCCATGGAAGGTTTTGTATTGTCCATGTATCTACTGAGAGCATGTATGTGTGTATTTCATATTGATCATGACACATATAGCAAGTAGACCACTTGGTGTGAAATACATCATCAGACACGAGTCAATGAGGAAACCTCTATGCAGCCACTTATGTTGCAAGTAATAACAGCTAAATCCCTCTCAAAACAAATAAAATATGACATATTATCCTAACTCAGATGTCCTAAAACTTTTATCTTCTTTATTTTGCAGCACATTTAATAATGTGACCAACATAAGACAGCATCCCATTTCTATCCTAACCCTTCCTATCCACACCCAGCTCCATTGCATCCTTTTTGTGTAGCAGTCATATAAATATAGAAGCTGGACTAAGAAAGGTAAAGAGAGATATATTACAACAAAATACATTACATAACAAATGTTCAAACATTTATATGCCTTTAGCATTTAGATTACGCAATGAAATGTGATTTTATTTTTTATTCACAATATTTTTGAATTTATCATGCATTATCTTTTGGTTTCAAGATGAGAATTTATTTATTTCTGAGTGACATATTAGGCCAGTTTAAACATAAAACAGGTAGAACATCTGGGCCAAATATGGCCTTAAATGATGGAGGATTAAAAACACAAAGACAAAAAGTGAAAAAAAGAGCATCAATGATGCTGATAGAAGGAAACTTGTTCCTGATGTTTTTGACAAATTTCAGCAATCTGACACTGGATACTTGACAAACACAACTGCATATCATTTTTCACTTTGCTAGATACAAATTTTGCATTCTTTTCATTTGTATGTCTTTTATTGAGATTTTTATATCTTTTTAGATGTTTTTTTTTTATATCTTCAATTAAGCTTTATTAAAGCTGTGAACCTGTGCTCAAAAAGCCAAGTATTTGAGGACTGGAGCTTTACTGTGTGCTTTTACATAGCACCATCACCAATGCTTTTATGTGGCACCGGCACCAGTACTTTTTATATAGCACCAGCAACGGTGCTTTTTGCATGGCACCAACACCCAAATCCTATACAGATAAAGATTTATTTTATCTATACTAATGGTACAGACTTTTCATAAACATGGTTATTTACTTTTGATGAAGATCCAAAAGCTGTCAAAGGAAACTTCTTTAACCATTTTGATACCAACCCATTTGAGATCACTCCTGTTCCTATGATACAAACTTCCTGTTTAAAACCTTTCATTAACATTTCTTGGCTGATGTTGGTGTCATGTAAAAAGCATCCATTACACTCTTGGAGTGGTTGGCATTAGGAAGGGCATCCAGCTGTAGAAACCATGCCAAATCAGATTGGAACCTGGTGCAGCTCCCCAGCTTACCAGTTTTCAGCCAAATTATCCTACACATGCCAGCACGGAAAGCAGACGTATGATGATGATGATGATGATGAATTGAAACAATATTAGTGTTCTGAAATAACCAAAATACTTTCCCAGAAAATGAAAGTTTGTACTAACAAAATGATACTGGGATTTGTTTGGTACCATTACCTTGTTGCTCAATTTCTTTCGATAAAGGGAATGTTCAGAGGAGGGTATGTGGATTTGTCCATAGCAAGTGAAACTAAGTGATAGAAAACTTTGCACTTTGTAAGCTCTTGTAACTTTTGGGCCTGGTAAACAAACCATCACTTTCATCCACTAAAAGATACAAGAGTCATTTTCTGATGTATAGTAGCCATCTATTTCAACACTTTCACTGTCCAGACAGTCATCATCTGTGAATAACCATTTCTACTTTAAAACAAATCTACTTCTATTGAACTTCAATTTGCGACGCAACAAACACTCCAGCAAAATACTGAATTGACCGCTTACAAACACAACTGAATTAAACAGACATCGCACTCACTTCAAGAGAGATATCTTTTACTCTTTGAATTCCTTCAATCAAGAATTAGAATAAATATTTAACATTTCAAATGAAAAGAATGTACGACATCGATTTCAGTTTACTTTCACTTTCAGTTTAGGTAGAGTGTTTCTTTTCACTGATAATGCAAAGAGTGTTCATGACACCACTAGTCAGTCTTGGTGGAATCCAAAGGTGCCACAGTATCTTGATTAAGAACCTCTGCCCAAGATAGACTGTGTTTACAACAAGGATGCCACAAGGACTAATCAGTCACAGTGGCACCCAATGATTCCGCAATATCTAGGTTAAGATGGTTAGGAAATTCTGATCTAGATAGACTATGTCTATACCAAAGATGATGACAACTGGAATGCTTTTGATATTAGGTCTATTTGATCAGAGCTAAACACTATTAACAATATCAGTGAGTTCTGAAAATAGAGTCTGTAGATTTATGGTTAAAGCTTCAAACTGCTAACTAAATGATGAATGGTTCAAATTCCATAACCAGCATTAACTTTTGCTACATGGAACAGGAGCTTTACATTGCTGTATAGAGTGAGAACACTATCAATAGCCATTGCTTTGCTGGTTTACAATGCTGAACTTGCATTTTCATAAAATACGTAACATAGGGTTAGGCTATCTAGATGCAAAGTTCACATTGTAACTATATGGTTTAAGGTTTTATCTCACTGCGTGGCAACTGGGCCAGTGTCTTCAAATAAAGCCTCAGGTCAGTCAATGACATATCAGTTGAATTGTAGAATCGGTTAATGGAAATTGTATGGAAGCCCATCATATGAGTATGTGTGTTTGTCCCTGTACTAGTAAATAAGAATGTTGACCTCTTATATCTTGTCACCACCTGAATAAATCTGAGATGCGATGTTTACAATATGTCCACTTGCTTTCTACTTTCAAAAATAAATGAAATAGGCGCAGAAGTGGCTGTGTGGTAAGTGGCTTGTTTACCAACCACATGGTTCTGGGTTCAGTCCCACTGCATGGCACCTTGGGCAAGTGTTTTCTACTATAGCCTCGGGCCGATCAAAGCCTTGTGAGTGGATTTGGTAGATGGAAACTGAAAGAAGCCTGTCGTATATATGTGTATATATATATATATATATATATATATAAAGCGGACGTTAAATGATGATATATATATATATATATATATATGCGTGTGTGTGTTTGTCCCCCTAGCATTGCTTGACGACCAATGCTGGTGTGTTTATGTCCCCGTTACTTAGCGGTTTGGCAAAAGAGACCAATAGAATAAGTACTGGGCTTACAAAAAAGAATAAGTCCCAGGGTCGTGTTGCTCGATTAAAGGTGGTGCTCCAGTATGGCCGCAGTCAAATGACTGAAACAAGTAAAAGAGTAAAAGAGTATATATAAAAACAAAATTCCTTAACTTGAAAAAGTTAGGGATGCAAGAGGAAGAACATTCAGCCAGAAAATGCTACCTCAAATAAGTTTATGTCCAACTTGTGCAAGTATCAAAAAAACAGACATAAAACAAACAAATGGTGAAGTCAAATAAAAATTTTTCCCAATTTTCGTCCATAAAAACAAACCCCTCAAATATGTTGGTTCTGTGTGCCTTTATTGCGATATTCTATCAGTGTATTAAAAATGAGTGATAATCTATCAAATATTTAAGCCCATCACACTAACGCAATTGCCACAAATTGGATACATTATTGGATACATTCAATGCAATCACTGAATAATATATCTAACTAGTGGCAATCGTTTTATGATTTTTAATTTCATTCTCACAAAGTTCAATAAAAAAGAAAAGTTCCACTATTTATCCTGATAATTCAATCAGCTAAATTTCTTTCCTTACAGCAAATACTGGCCAGATACATTAGCAATAAAATATTTTTATGTTAGAGTATTACACCACAATGAGTGTACTGCTTTTACTTAAGCAGAATTGGGAAACGTCTATCTTTTCAATATGGTAGGTATAAAATTAATGCATTTAATGCAGTTAAGTAATAGATATACACAGTGTGTGCATGTGTGTGTGTGTGTGTGTATTTGTTAAGCATAGATTGTGTGTGTGTGTGTGTGTGTGTTTGTTAAGCACAGATTGTGTGAGTGTGTGTGTATTTGTTAAGCATAGATTGTGTGTGTGTGTGTGTGTGTGTATGTGTGTGTGTGTGTGTGTGTATTTGTTAAGCATAGATTGTGCGTGTGTGTGTGTGTGTGTGTGTGCGAGCGTGCGTGCGTGCGTGCGTGCGTGTGTGTGTATATATGTATATATATTTGTTAAGCATAGATTGGTGACAAGGTTTGATTTGGAATTTCTGCTGTTAAACCACCTTCGTAGAATGGTTATATGGAAAAGCTATTATCAATCAACAGGGAATTAAAAGAGAATTATATTTAAAACTTTAAGTATATTACTACTGAGATGCATTACACTCTACATTAACAATCCAACAGATAAAGGGATTACAATTCAAAACCCTAATCACAGACACTCACACAGTGTTTGTGTGTGTGTGAGAGAGAGAGAGTGTGTGTGTGTGCATGAGAAAGAGGGGGGGATATGGTAACAAATAAGAGAAATAACAAAAAAGGGACTCAATATCAGAGGTAGAGTATAAATAATTCAGTCAATTGAAATGAGGCTAGCTGAAAGTATAAGTTTCAACAAATGCTACCAACTGTATATTCAGTGAATTGTTTTGACCATAAAATATACAAACAATATACAAACAACAAAACAGAGTAACAGGATGGCAGACAAAAGGTACTCTTTCAGTTGCTGCTCAGAGCAGCTCTTGTGGTGATATACGGATATCAGACAATGGAAATCATAAAGGAAACATTTTTAAATTAAAAATGGAAGGGGAGCTGAGTAGATAGTTGCACGTGTCAATGGCTTAGATTACAGTGGTAGTTACGAAAGTATACAAATAGATTGCTAACACAGCTGGCTCATTTTTACATGCAACCACACATATATATCTACTCAAGTAAGTGATATATGAAACGCTCATTATCTTTGCATTCACAAAAATCTGCAAGAACAAATATCGATAATATACCTTATGAAATAAAATAAAATAAGTAACCGATAAATACTTAAAATAAGTTTAGCACTACATGGGTATATACAAATTTCTCCATTTACTCTGCTTACTTACATATACTGACTCACAAGCATATATTCACCTACATACATAAATATGCATGCATATATACATGCATACACAAGTGTGTGCATGTATTTGATATATATAAATATATATATATATATATTCTTTCATTCATTTTGGCCATGCAGCTGTGGACATGCTGGAACATCACCATGGAATTGATATATATATATATATATATATGTTGTTGTAGTTAGGAATGGTCATGTTGCCAGTTTAGCCAATAAAAACACACGCACTATATATTTGGTGTTAATTTGCATCAGCTCAGCTTTATTTATTTTTTACATTAATCTTAATCTTATTTCGCCCAGAGTTCTTTCGTCACACTCCTGTGACCTCATCAGTGGTCCTTTGCTTTCTTCTTTCTTATTTGTGTGTCTCTCTTTACTAACAGTCAGCCATTTTGTATTTTGTATTCCTATTATATGTGTCTTCATTTGCGCATGCGTATATCTCTATGTGTGTCTATGTTTAGTTAGTGTGTGGGGGGAGGGCCTGTAATATTTGTATCTCCTGTTTATATACATTCATGTAATTTGTTTTTTTGTTTTTGTTTATTTTGTTCATGTGTTTACACCTACTTATTATTATTATTATTATTTTTAATGTATATAGTTATTTACTTCCATTTGTTTATTTATGTGTGTATCTTATTTTTGTTTTTAGTTTTGTTTGTATTGTTACCAGTTTATGGGGATCTTCTTCTGTCATATGCTGTGGTGTGTGCTAGTGTTCCATTCCAGTTTCCTATTCAGGCTAGGTTTATCTTCTATTATGTGTGTAGCTTCTGTAATTTGTCTAATTGTTGTGTCTGTTCTATGTGTGGACAAGCTTTTAACTTCTATGTTGTTGATTGAGCCCCCGTGTTCATGCTCGGCGTGCAGGTACAGAACCGATGAGCTCTTTTCTTCCTTAAGTTCTCTCCAATGTTCATTTAGCTGCTCTCCTATGCTCCATGCTGTTTCCCCAACATACGTTGTTGTCTTGTTACTGCATCGTCCCTCTGTACATCTCATACTATAGACTACATTTCTGGCTTTTCAGTTTGTTTGTGGGCTAAATCTACACACAGTACAGTTCCTATCTGTACAGGGGGTTCTACTAAAAGGGTAAGTTCTATCGATTAGGATTTGATAGGGTTGCCTGGCCTTTCAACAACCTTAATCCTTAACTTAAGCTTGGCTAGGGCCCTTCTAAAGCGGTACGCCAGTTTGCCTCTAGGAGTGGTGTTGACGAACATGACACTCTGGTATTTGTGGCTATCATACCAAGAGTTGGCCTTCCCTATTTTCTTCTTAGTCCTTTCGAAAGTATGGCCACTCCACTAGCAATGTGCACCAGAGAAGAATAAAGAGCACTGATCTCATTTCTCAGGTCAAAAGGTGTGTCAGATGCTGAAATTCATTAGAGGCTTTTACACAATATGGGAACAGAGCACTACCACATAGAAGTGTGTATGAGTGGATCGAAAAATGTTTAAAAGTGACCGGACAAGCATGATGCACAAAGAGGGAACAGGATGCCTGTCAACCTCCACCACTGGTGAGAAGATTCAGCAAGCTCAAAAGACGGTAATGGTGAACTGGTTCATCATTACCATCTCAGATCATCACTCTTTGTTCTTCTTTGGTGCACATTGCTAGTGGAGCAGTCATGCTAACACTGTAAAGCCAGAAAGGAAAATGGCTCAATCAGGCTCAAACTTCAATCAAGTGACCACAATAGTACCAACTACGAGCAGACATGCGCAGAAGACAGTGTGACAATAATAAAGATATGTTATGGCGAAAGTTGGATAATTTTTGACTTCCCCTCATATATATACAATGGACTTCTTTCAGCTTCCATCTACCAAATCCATTCGCAAGGCTATAGTGGAAGACTATATGAGGCTATAGTGGAAGACACTTGCCTAAGGAACCACACAGTGGGACTGAACTTGGAACCATTTGTTTCGAAAGCACGTTTCTTACCACACAGCCATTCCTGTACCTATAAAATAAAAGGAGTTTGCACTCACAAAGGAACTCGAAACCGTGACCTTCAGATTGCCTGAAAAGTAACATGAAAATCTGATGCTCTACTGACAGATGTATATATGTATACACACACACACGTGTATATACTTAGCATGCATACAAAACATACATGAATACATACATACACACATTAATATGTATGGGCATATACATGCATTTCATCATCATTTTAGCATCTACTTATTCTATGCTTATTCTAGTTTAGCCAGAATTCACTGAAGCAGATTTTCTACAGCTGTATGCTCTTCCTGTCACCAACACTCAGCTGTTTCTAAGCATAGTATGTATATGCATGTATACACACATATACATGCACTTATACAAACATAGATATATTCATGTATACATGTGTGGTGCAGTGCAAGCAAGCCTGAAAATCAGTTTTCACTTATTATGGTCTTACTATCAGTTCAACTTTGTTTTGTCTGTCACTTGAAATTTTGCTGGCAGACTTATTCAACAGCTTAATTAAAGCATTTATTTAATTGTAAGTATAATTGACAACATCAGATGTAGTGGATCTGGCTTTGGTGTTGAAAGCATGAAAATCTCTAATCACACAACTAAGGATGAGATATTCCATGTTTTTAAAGAGCTTGTTTCTTCACTGCTGTATATTCAGGGCTAGCACTTGAAAAATTTGTTGATACATTTATATGTATATAACTGAGGATTTTTTGCAAGGAATTTGCAAAGTTAATAAGGAAATACTTGTGGTGGGTAACAGTTTTGTGAGAAGGTAGTTTATTTTGAGGTTTTGTGGGCTTTATAACATATACGATGCATATCTATATGAAAAGCTAGGCACTTTTGTTAAAAATGAAAAATGCACACCATGTTCAATTAAGAATTCAATGGATCATATGATACCGAATTACATAACTCATTTATTGAGCTAATCTCTCTACAATTTTTATATCATCTCAACTGGAGACTAGTATCACTGATAATGTTAGCCCTAGCTGAAGCTATATATTAACTGTGTAGAGATTAACTCTATGAAAAAAATTCTGAACATACACACATGTAATACATAATATATATACATAATATATATACACACGCAGGCATGTATGCATATGCATGCACGCACACACACACACACACACTCAACATACATAATATCTATAACAAATTAACTAATATATGTAATGAATATATATGTAGGAATGCATATACACATACACAGACATGTATATTTGTGTGTGCCTGTGTTTGTGAATACACACACACACACACATATATATATGTATATATATATATGTATATATATATATATATATATATATATAATATATATATATATATATATACATGTGTGTCTCTGTGTGTAATACTAACCAAATAACATTTAGAATTAAACATTTTACAAATATGTGTGTTGTGTGTGTGTGTGTGTGTGTATTGTTATTATTATAATTATTATTTCATACATGAATGTGTGTACGTACACACTTGCAGGTATGTGTGCATACACACCCGCATGCCTGTATATGTGTGTGAAGGTTATTTTAATAGGATTTTTGAATGTTTTCCAAAGAAACATTGCAACATTTTTTTGTTTATTTTCTTCTGTTTTTGGATGAAATCCGAATAGCTAGAGAGATAAGACTTTGTAGACAAAGCATTCAATGCTGATATATTGAAACACAATTCTGTTTGCCACGAGCCAACAGTAATTAGATTAACTGCAAGCGAGCAACAACATCATCAACATTATTATTATTATTATTATTATTATTATGATTTCTATTATTATTATTGCTATTATTATTATCATCCTCCTCATTATCATTATTATTAATACTATTGTTGTTGTTGTTGTCGTTATAAATGTAAGTGTTGGTAATATTAGCAGCAATGTTGATAAAGCAACAAACGCAAATGAGAATAAATTTGATATGCTCACAAGTTGTCTAGCGTTTCCAGCATTAACACTCCCGAACAGCATTCATCAGTTATAAAAGCAATCTACTAAATTGATTTAGAAAAATCATGGATTTGCGTCTAACATCCAAATAAGAAAACAACAGCAGCAACCTCTCCAAATGATAATGATGATGATGGTGGTGGTGATGATGAATTTATTAAAATAGGTTCAGAGAATATTTTAAATTAAATTATAGATTAAACGACCTAAAAAAAAAATAGCATCAAAGTAATAGTTACTTTTTTTCCTTTTTTTTTTAAAATTTGTTTATCATATTCACTTTTTCCTTCCCAATTAATAATGCTCTAAGATGCATTCTATTATTTTTACATAGCTTCACAGCGGCTCACTTGTTTCATCATTGATCTTTTTAGTCTACAGCAATGTGAGTTATCATTTAGTAAAAAGAAAAGAAAAGAAATAATAAATGAAATAAATAAATAATGAATAAAAAGCTAATAAAACTAAAAAAAAAATAAAACTAGGGGTTTTTGAGGTTCCGTCTTGTCCCACTCATTATAGTTATTAATTTCTAATCTCTAAAACAGAGGGGAAAATCTCTATAGACAGCGTACTTCAGAGAGAAGGGAAGATACTAATAGATAAATAAGAGAAACAAACATACAAATATACAAACACTTGAAAGAGTAAGTGAAATCAATAAATAGAATTAAATAAATCAACAAAAGTCAATTTGTTTCTTGCTAATTATCTATGATTACAAGCAACTCTTACCAGAATAACTTTACTTCCGTGTTTCACTAAAACCATTACTAATTCTAATCTAATAATGCATACTGCTATATAAAACCCAGCAATTTCACAGTTATTTGGTGAGTATTTTTACAAATTTTATTTAATGCGTTTGGTTTTTTGTTTTTTTTTCTAATATTTTTCTTAACAGATTCATTACACTTTCCTTAGAATATCATCAGCTTGAGTTCAATATCAGACAGAAATGACAAAAATAATAGTGATATTTTTTTTTTTCATCAATGCAATTCCAAGGAAATTATAATGGTGAGACCATTCCTAAAGATATTAACAGTGCTGAATAAACTGGTCCCACTGACCCCTCTAACTATGCTACCGTCTTGCTTTAGCTGAGAGTATTCAAATTATGATACTTCACTCAAACAGTAGTTTGACCATAACCAGTTGAGCATGTCCTTAGTGGCTGATGATATGTGCATCTCTGACCACAAGCAGAAGTAGTGGGGGAGCATCATAACCACATGTTGAAAGGAATTTTGGGGGGGTTTGAATAATTCACCTTTAAAAACATGGGTGTTTCATTCATCAGTCTTAAACAAATCTCTTATTCAGAGACCTTTTGAGTGGGATGGGCTATTCAACTTAAGAAAATTCTAATTGGGCTCCACCTGCAAGGTCATGTGCTATTTATCTTGAAGTGAGATCACCATGTCATGCACATATGATTGTGATGCATGTACCTGATGTACCCTTATCAGAAGGGTAGTCATGATGGGTGTATTGGGCTTCATATATTTATACCCCAGTGTCACTTTGATGGCATGCGCTGCTCTCTCACTCAATATTAATAATAATGATAATAATAATAATAATAATAATAAATGCCCTGATGCAGTACCAGGCAGTGGCTCTCATGGCTTCTGATCTTAACTGATTGGAAGCGTTATCATGTACATTGTTTTGTCTTGGTATAAAAAGATGGGCTACAGCAAATATTCTGCTCAATACCACAGATTTGCTTGTTAGTTGTTTGACCTTAACCAGTTGACCATGTCCCTTAGTGGCTGACGATATGTGCATCTCTGATCACGAGCAGAAGTAGTGGGAGAGCATCATAGCCATGTGTTGAGAGGAATTCTTTGGGGTTTGAATAATTCACCTCTGGAGACATGGGTGGTTTTTTCAACATCCTTAAACAACCCTTATTCAGGGACCGTTTGAGCGGGATGGGCTACTCAACCTGAAGAAAGTTCTAACTGGGCCCCACCTGCAAGGTCATGTGCAGTTTATCTTGATATGAGATCACCATGTCGTGCACATATGGTTGTGATGCATGTGCCTGGTGTGCCCTTATCAGACGGGTAGTCATGATGGGTATATTGGGTTTCGTATATTTTACCCCAGTGTCACTTTGATGGCATGAACTGCTCTCTCACTCAATAATAATAATAATGGCTTCAAATTTTGGCACAATTAGTCAGACACTGTACTTAATAAGGTCAAATGAGGCATGAAGAAATGCATCATTGCAGCACATCACTGTATCCACCGTTTGTTGGTATCTGTTCAGGTCATTATGGACAACACTCCAGTCAGTTCTCATCTTTGTGAAATACATCCTCATTCACCATGGCCATGGGGCATGTGGTCAACCAACATGAGCCATCACTCCACCTGGATCCTAAGGGATGGTGACATTATAATTTCAGTCATAACAAAATGCATTCCAATAGTATGAATTTCAGGTATTTATAGATTAGTATAAGTGCACAGTCAAAATTATGCAACAAAACATGTAGAAATATTAGGATTTTAACATCCAAATGAACCAGACCATACAACAGAGGAAACCCAATATTAAAGATGTCAACCAAAAAACAATAAAATGCTTTATTACCATTATCAGTACCAGAGACACTACAATATCTCCCGTAAGGATTTTCAAATGAATAATAATTACTAAGATCACAAACTAAATTAAACAAACTAAATGTCTGACATGAGTTGTTGTTAATGAGATAATAATTTTTCAGACTATTAACTTCATCCTTAGAGGATGAAACATTTTTCAATATTCACATCTACAATGTTTCAATTAATTTGATTTCCAATAAATAACAGGTGTTTTATTCCTGAATATCAACAGATTAACAAGCTAGGTTTGAATTAAGAATTTTTGTTCCAAAACTAAAGAAAACATTACTACCTTTAGATTATAAAGTTCCTCAGTTTGAATCTACTCCATTACTAAGTGTGTATATATATATATACATATATATATAATAATAAATATTAAGGAATAAATCCAAATTTACAGGGAAAAATCAGATTTAGGATTGAATCCAATTTTATAGTAAAATATTATATTATATTAATTAGAGACAAAATCACTATTATGCAAATCAAACAAAGAAAGACTTAAGCCAATACATAAAAAAATTTATATAAATTAAATATAATTAAAATAACCACTACGATCGTTTCGTGTCAGCACTTCTATGAGACATTCTTCGGGTGGTTTCAAAACCTTGAAGAATGTCTCATAGAAGTGCTGACACGAAACGATCGTAGTGGTTATTTTAATTATATTTAATTTATATAAAATTTTTTATGTATTGGCTTAAGTCTTTCTTTGTTTGATTTGCATAATAGTGGTTTTGTCTCTAATTAATATAATACATATATATATATATATATATATATATATCTTCCTAAATGAACAACTAAGGACCAAGCCAATTACAATGTAGTGTAAATGTTCCAACTTGCTTTTCATCCTTGCAAATGTTAAGAGCCAGAAATATTAAAATCTTGTTAACAAATTACAATCACAACAGAAACAAATATAGTAATTGTTAATAATTGGAGTATTAAATGGCACATGGCCCACCATACTGAGACATGATAAAAAGAACACTAGTCACAGGAGCGGCTGTGTGGAAGTAGCTTGCTTATCAACCACATGGTTCCGGGTTCAGTCCCACGGCGTGGCACCTTGGGCAAGTGTCTTCTATAGCCTCGGGCCGACCAAAGCCTTGTGATTGGATTTGGTAGACGGAAACTGGAAGAAGCCCATCGTATATGTGTAAATATGTATATGTATGTGTGTGTATATGTTTGCGTGTCAGTGTTTGTCCCTCCAACATCACTTGACAACCGATGCAGGTGTATTTACACCCCCATAACTTAGCAGTTTGGCAAAAGAGACCAATACAATAAGTACTAGGCTTACAAAGAATAAGTCCTGGGGTTGATTTGCTCGACTAAAGGCAATGCTGCAGTATGGCCGCAGTCAAATGACTGAAACAAGTAAAAGAGTAAAAGAGAAAGAGAGTAAAACATAAATACCACACAAGTCTCCATAAACTTATGTAGAATCCCAAACAGATCTACAAGTCAGAACACATTCTATGCCTTACTATCAATCTCAGTTCTTGACTCAATAGCAAGCCTACAATTTAGATCCTACATGTAACATTTTCTATATGTTATCACAATTTATGCTGTATATGCTTGACAACTGACACAACCAGCTCCCAATACAATAAAACTTTCAGAAGAAACAAGTATAACATTATAAATTACATAAAAATCAGAAGCAAAACAAACACTTCTTTATCCTTAAAAATAACAATACTATTTGCATCTGAGAAACATAGAAGGGTATCTTTTGGTGCAATGTAAAGTTGACATGAAACCATTAAAGGAGGAGGAGGACGATGACGATGACGATGATGATGATTTTGGCATAAAGCCAGCAACTTCAGAGAGAAGGATAAGTCAATTACATCAACTTCAGTGTTCAGCTGGTATTTATTTTATTGACTCTGAAAGAATGAAAAGCAAAGTCAACCTCAGCAGAATTTGAACTCAGAACACAAAGACAGATGAAATGCTGCTTAGCATGTTGCCCAGCATGCTAATGCTTCTGCTAAGTCACCACCTTAATAATCCTGTCATGGCATGAAATTTGGGGTGGGGATTAAGTTGATTACATTGACTGCAGTGCCTAACCAGTACCTATTTAATCAACCACAAAAAGACAAAAGGTAATGTCAACCTTGGTGGAATTTGAACTCAGAATGTAGTGACAGATGAAATACCACTAAGCATTTTGCCTGGTGTGCTAACGGTTCAGCCAGCTCATTGCCATTCGCCAAATTTTTTGGCATAAGTCCAGTAATTATGTGGGTAGTAATAAGTCAATTATATCAACCCCAGTGTTCAACACGTACTTATTGTGTTGAACCTGAAAGGATGAAATGCAAAGCCAACCTCAGCAGAATTTGAATAGAGAACATAAAGACCAACAAAATGCCACTAAGCGTTTTGCCCAACATGCCAACAATTCAGTCAGCTTGCCGCATAATATTAATAATCATAACTGGATTTGATGAGCTCAGAAAATATAAAGATTTGTTGACTGAAATCAAAAAGATATGGTATCTCAAGATGGCTACAATACCAGTGATTCTAGGAGCATTTGGAATGAGGAAACTAGAAATCATTTGAGGTGTCATCACTGAATTTTCTTTCCTTTTCCCCAGATTTTCTTTGCTTTCCTTTTTTCCTTCCTTTCTCTGTTTTTCTTCCCTTTTTTTCCATCATGTGACTTTATAAATGAACAATCTGGTGTGTTTATTTTAATGGCCTACCTATGTATACAGTGAGTTTCTTTACCCTAGGTGTTGGGAAGACACTCAGTAAGAAATGGAAACAAAATTGAAAGAAAATAATAATAATAATGATGATGATGATGATGATAATAATAATAATGATAATAATGATGATAATAATAATAATAATGATAATAATAATAATAATAATAATAATAATAATAATAATAATAATAATATAATAATAATAATAATAATAATAATACAGAGATAAGGAACTTGTAGTATTTCAAATGTAATAAAGATTTATAGATTAATAAAACAATCTGTTGAGAAGAATACCTATAAAATCAAGTCATCCAAAGTAAAGATCATAAGAAGATTGAGATTATGGCATTTCCTAAGTGGTAGATGTAAGCTAGATGAGAAATCTCAATAAAGAGCCACTGCATAAAATAAATAAATACACAGTACAAAAAAACATTAACCACAACTTTCATCTTGTGTATTAAATCTTTATACAAAGGAACTACAATTAAAAGTCGTTGATGACTATTCATGCAGCAATGATGTATATTTTCAGCAAAACATTATTAATGTATGCTTTTTTGTTGTTGTTTTTTTGCTTGTTTCCTTTTTCTCACAAGTGATAAGACGAAGGCTGGTAGAAATAGATGATGGCGTTATTGGAACGAAATAATAATTTGATTTTTAAATTGCCCTGATTCTGAACTGGATTAGTAGTCAGAGGACATGGTAAATTGGACAAGTGTTAATTACTAGCCAAAGTGTCTCTGGCCCATGGCAGTATAAAAGAAAGAAAAATAGGAGAAACAACAGCAGTAGTTACCATTGCTAATGCAGATGATAAGCAATAAGGACAATGAAAATAGAGGTGATAATCATAGTGCAATGATGCTGAAGACAAATATAATAAAAAGAAGATTGGATTAGATTGCTTCAGTTCAGTTGAAGGCCTCAGCATGTTCCCTCCACCAAACACAGCCTGATGTGGAGGCCATGAATTTGAGCTTGAGATCATATTGGTTTGATGGACCTATTCTGCTACACTCGCTTCACATGGCTTGGCAGAGGGGTGCAGTTTATTATTTTTTTTTATACTTATACCCAGGAGTAAAGTCAATTACATTGACCCCAGTTGCTCAACTGATACTTATTTTATCAATCCCGAAAAAAATGAAAAGCTAAGTCAACTTCAGCAGAATTTGGATTGAGAGAATCAAGAGGGACAAAATACCACAAAACATTTCCCCTGGCATACTAATGAAAAGAGTAGAGAACATAATAAGTGTGGAATCACTTCATCTTCAGCCCTTTTCTGGGATGCTTATTGTCCCTTGCATGATTCAGGAGCGTCAGCTTAGACTGTTCATATTGCTCATTTTTCTGAGTTAGATCCAGCATACTGGTTTCTCTTCTCTGAAGATCCAGCAAGAATGACACTCGTGTTGGTTGGCCACATGCCTCATGGTCATCATGAGTGATGAGGAAGTATTTCACAAAGGCGAGAACTGACTGGAACACTGCTTAGAGGGTTGCCCAGGATGACCCAAGCAAATACCAACAATTAGTGAATGCAGTGATGTACTGCAATGGTGCATGCTCCATACCTGACCTGACCTTTGCTTATCCAAAACATTTTCATATTTTGTCTGAAACAACTATGCTTGTTTCTAGACTTTTAGTTAGTTAGTCCTTGTTTCATACATTCTGAATAACACAAAGCTTTACTTTAAATACCAAGTTACTCTGGAGGTTGAGAGATAATTGGGAATATGTATCATACATATATGAAGGCATATGGCTCAGTGGTTAAAGTGTTGGGCTCACAATCATGAGGTAGTGAGTGTGTTGTGTTCTTGAGCAAAACACTTTATTTCATGTGGCTCCAGTTCACTCAGCTGTAGAAATGAGTTGTGAAGTCACTGGTGCCAAGCTGTAACAGCCGCTGCCTTTCCCTAACAACCTTACCTGAGCTTGTACTTTAGAGGCGAACTTTCTTGGTGCAATCCCATGGTCATTCCTGACTGAATGGGGTCTTTACCCTATGATGCATAGAAGCCAGGGAAATATGTCCTCGTTTCACATGTGGTACACAGGACTGGCAAAGAGTTAAAAAACAAAAGAACTAAAATCAACAGTTTACTAAAGGTGACTGTAGCTATTCAACCAGGAGTTGGCTTTGATCCAACAGACCTATGACCAAAGGTATTCAAGCTGTAATGATCTTTTATTTACTTATATTTTCTTTAGGAATAGTGTATCCAGTCTATCCCTGTTTAAGATGACAGAGTATGATGTAAGGAAGATTTTGGCTACTATATTTAGCAGGCTGAGTGACAGCCTATAAGGCTTGCTTTTGGCCTAAGCTACTTCAATGTGTATAAACAATGAAAAGCATTAACCTATTTGTCAATTAAATTATACTAACAAGAAAACAAAATACCTGCTGCTCTCTCTCTCTCTCTCTCTCACACACACACACACACCTACACACATATATACACGTACAAATACAGACACTGGTTCACATGTTTTATAAAAGTATGAAACCAGAGATGGGTGAGAAAATAGGATGTTATGCTATTAGTACCTTTCCCAAGAGCATTAATGATCTGAATGAATAAAATAAAATAGATCCTAGTAATAATAAAATCAGTTTGAAGGTAGAGAGCATTATAATGTTTTGAGCTATGGTGTCAAAAGTTACCATTTAGATGTTAGTGACTTCACTAACTAATTGAAGCAGCTAAATAATCCAATAACCTACTTTGTGAAATGCTAAGAGCAATGCATTTCACAGAATTCCTAAGACAATGTAAGCTAATTAGACAGGAGTTTTATATATTGATATTTGTTCTAATATAACAGTTCACAAATGCTTTTTTACCCTTTGAAAAGCTGAGATTGAGTTTAAAATCCCAAGAAAATGTCTAAATAATGTCAGTAGCTAGGAAAGGAAAGAAGCTTTATTTATGGTTTACTCTAGCATTTAAATTACTCTGTCAAATGTGATGCTTATTTATTCCCATTGTTTTAAATTAATCATGCAGCTTCAAGATTTCAATGGTGTGAGAGGCCAGATGTGGCCAGTTTGAGCATAAAACATTTGAGCCAGATATGGCCAGTTTAAATGCTAAACGGTTAATAGGCATTATTCATCACAGAATCAAACATAGGTTTTATTACTGTTAGTACCGAATACCAATGGTTTGGTTGGCAAATTAGTAGGTCTAAATGCTAGATAACCGACAGTTAATGTTAACTTGGGGTTATTATTTTAAAGCAAGTGTAAGAATAACATTACAACATTTACTGATTGTGTAACTTGATACTGAATGAGATCTTAAGATGAATGAGCCTGTCACAGTCAAGACAAACTTTGACAAACAGATATGAATGCACATTTTAATATTTCATATCACAATCAATAAAAGACATACCAGTAATATTTTCATACTTGGACTTATTTCAATTTACTATTGCATTGCAAATCAAGAGAGTTAGTTGTGGGAATAACAAAAATAAGTCAGATTAGTGTTGCAGATAGAGAATTTGATAAAATATTTCAAGGCGCAGGAGTGGCTGTGTGGTAAGTAGCTTGCTTACCAACCACATGGTCCCGGGTTCAGTCCCACTGCATGACACCTTGGGCAAGTATCTTCTCCTATAGCCTCAGGCCGACCAACCCCTTGTGAGTGGAATTGGTAGATAGAAACTGGAAGAAGCCCAATGTATATATATATATATATATATATACATATATATATACATATACATATATATATACATATACATATATATGTGTGTGTGTGTGTTTATATGTTTATGTGTCTGTTTGTCGCCCCAGCATCGCTTGACAACTGATGCTGGTGTGTTTATGTCCCCTGTAACTTAGTGGTTTGGCAAAAGAGACCAACAGAATGAGTACTAGGCTTACAAAGAATAAGCTCTGGGGTTGATTTGCTTGACTATAAAGGCAGTGCTCCATCATGGCTGCAGTCAAATGACTGAAACAAGTAAAAGAGAGAGAGTAAAGAGAGAACCAACGCCATGTCAAAAGCACCCAGCATACACACTGTAAAGTGGTTGGCATTAAGAAGGGCATCAAACTGTAAAAACCAAACCAAATCAGACTAGAACCTAGTGTAGCTCTCTGGCTTGCTAGTTCTCGTCAAACCATCCAACCCATGCCAGTATGGAAAATGGACATTAAAGGATGACGAAGATGACAACAATGACGATGATGATGACAAAAATGACCTCAAGATTCTGAGTTCCTATTCCATTAGAAGATATTTTGAATTTATCTGTTTAGTTAATAAAGTAAGCACCAGGTATACACTGAAAATAAAACATGTCTGGGGAAAATAAAAACTTATTATACTATCAGTGATTTTAAATATTCTATATTTTATTTCTGCTGCATGTTAAATAACTTGAAGTTATCTTAGAAAAACAAACCCATCAGAGATGATAACTATATCTAAAATACTAACAAGAAATAAATTTGACACAAAGGATGCTTGCATGTGTAAAAAAATATGCTTATGTATCACCATTCAAAGTATTAGTGAAACAACTATGTCTAGTTATATAAAAACATTACAGGCAAAGTAAAACTTATAAGAAAATAGAAATCTCTGGTGCAAAGATTTCAAAATAACAAAAAATAACTCAGTCTTAAAGCAGAGAAAGAGAGAGAGAGAGAGAGAGAGAGAGAGAGAGAGAGAGAGAGAGAAGAGAGAGTGCTATATCCAAATACATTGAACTACTTAGTTTCATATCTTATAAGTTTGCCTTCAAATTCCCCAAGAGCTGATCATTCACTGTTCAGAAAATACATAACTAATATTTTTTTTTTTATTAAAGAGATTAATACAGTTGAACAGAATTATGGGAAATATAAGCCACACACCCTTATTTTGTATGTGGATAGATCTCTTTAGATTGCAGCTAGTTGTGACTATCACTAAACTAAACTAAACCACTTAAATTACAATATATGAATATTGAACAGGAATGTATTTATTAAACGAGAATCAACAGAAATTAAATTCGGGGCTACTTTCAGCTACTCCAGGATTTTCATAGCGACAAAATGTCTAGAACTTCATGCAACTTTGGGCTTAGGAAAGAAGAATTACAAGAAATGGACAAGTTGGATAGAAAAACTGACAGAGTTCAATCAATGAATGGATTACCATGTTGTTTTATTTTTTTCGTATTATTCCCATCAGCCAATTTATTCAGCATGATCAATAACATCATTATTTTAAGGCCTGCAGAGACATCTTGTCAAAATGGATAACATATTAGATTCCTTGAGCAGGATCATGATTCTGTAACCTATTGTGCATTGTGTTGTGTTGTTTCACTGGACAGGAGAGACTAAAGCTTGCAGCCTTAGAAAAGTAGAGTTAAAAAGTTATGTTTGGGTCATACAACCAACCAGGTGTACAAATTGCATTCCTATATGTTATCGCCATTGCATAAATTTTCAATTACTTTGTTTTTGCTACATATAGCCATTATGTTCAAGTGACTGATCATGATGTTTCACAATATATTTCTCTTGATCAGAAATTAGAAGAAATGTTCTTGTATCAAGGAAAAAAAAAAGCGAAAACAAACAAACAATTTTAAAATTACATGGCATTTGATGGGAACTGAAGATATACTGCTATATAACTGCATACTTAATGGTCCTAGAGGAGAAGAAAATAAACCCTAATTCACTAAAGTGTTCATGCTTCAGTACTGATAATAACTTTTATGACAACAATGATGATAATGATGATGGTGGGGATGGCGTCATATAGATTTTTATTTTGCCTGTTTTTACTCTCAAATATGGCCCTTAAAGATATGTTTCTACTGCCACAACAGTTATAAAGATTGAAGATAAATATAATATATAATGCATTAAACTTTTTCTAAGAGAGCCAAAATTACTATTTCTTATTTTTAATGAGCACAGAATTTTCTTGGCTAAACAGCATTTTTTTCTTTTTATATATACTCATAAATCTAAGTAACACAAGAAAGCAGTTTAAATAAAGTTTAGTGTTAGATAATAACCATGGAATCTAGAAACTTTTATTTTAGTATTCTTAACATGCTTATTTGTTTGTTTGTTTTTTGGGGTTTTTTTTTAAGAGCTCCACTACCAACAAGAACATTCAGATTCCAATTGATTACTGGATAACGGGAATGTCAGAAAGTAAATATTTGTGTTTTCTACTCATGAAGCCTAAAAACGATGACGACACCAACACTATCATAATAATTGCATGAGTTCTTTTATAGGTATTGCTTTAACTTATTTAGGGAGAATATAAAATAGAAAGATGAGTCTTCTTTGCCAAAGAAATAATCTAAGAGAAGCAGTTCTTTCAGGGATTGAAACTAGAAAGTTTTATGTTTTGTCACATTAGCCTTAAGTATAATGTCTCGAGGGGTTTTATTTTCTGATGCTTATTTACATCATGATTAAAATTGAATAGTTAAACCAACTATAGAAGGAGGTGGAATTGATAACACTTGCTGAAATGAGGAATACTGATAGAATTAAATCTATCACATGCAAACCTAGAACATAAACCTAGAAAATAATCTCCAATAAGGTCATATCAATCTTGTCTTCTTCAACATTATAAAGACACAATCAGTAAAGATATAATACAATTAAAACCCTTAAGGTCACTGCAACTGTTATGTCTCATAATCATTGATCCTTTCTCCTGCTGATCTCATACCTACAGCATAACGAAAACTACATCACCCAAAGACAGGCTTTTCTATTTAGAACCAGAAAATCCTTCAGCTGTCAACAGTTGCTCATTCTCTACAAAGCACAAGAGAGACTCACACTGGTATACTGCTTCTATTTCTATAATGACTAAAACCCACAGGAACAAGAGCCTTAACTCAATGCAGTGAGCTATGAAAATCTTATCAATTCTAAACTTCCGCCACTTACACCAGTTAACTATGCTAATCTATTTACAGTTAGGTATACTCAGTCACAGAAATGCTCAAACTCAATAATGGGATAAGAACTGTTCATCTTGCCGCTGTTTCTCTTGCATGCTATCAACTAAGCCATCTTTGGTTCTGTTTGAAGAAAGAACAATCCACAAAATAGCACAGAAAGAAAGACAAGTATGAAAATATATACACCCATGACTGTTGTCCTTGGCTTTATCAATCATGCCTATAGTGCTTATGCCCCTATTAACCATCTCTTGATTTCTCACTTCTTTTCAGCTTCACAGTTCTAAGCTACTGATGTCACTAAGAATAGATGTATATCTTTTTTCACTAACCCAAACAATGCTTGCAGTGTGTAATGAGCTAAAGACTTACCTGACCCCGTCTGCAAAACTCCACATGCTGAGGTCTGCATATACTGCAGAAAATATCTAGTATCCTCACTGTTATTCACTCTCACCATTTGTTCATTTCTTGCCATCCACCACACTCTCTCACTTATTCTTACCCTCTCTATTGCTGGTGCTATGACAGAATGCACCCGCCAATGAAAACCAAGACAAAAATTATATTTATGAGTGACATGTAGCCCCCAGGAGAGCAAAAATGGACCATCCATTCATACCAACATGGAAAGTGGACATAAAACAAAGACAAAAATGATGTTCATACACTGATATATGCAAAAAAAAAATACATACAAATATAACAAGAAATCACAGAATGTGTATAATGACTAGAAAACATAAACAACTATGAAAAAAAGTCTAGGCTTTTACTTTTTCCCTTTTGACTGGTAATAAATATACGAATGCATCATAATCTTGATGATGCTAATGTTGTTTTGGTATAAGACCAGACATTTTGAGATGAGAAGCAGTTGATTTAAAGAGTCTCCTCAATCCCCGAATGATATTTAAAACAAAGGAAGAATTACATCTACATTCTTGTTGGTCTTTAAGACTTCATCTCTCTCTATCTTTGAACAAACTACTTGGATATATGTTTTCATATCCCTACATACTTTTCTTCTTTTCTATTTCTTTCTATTTTCATTATCATGCATGAATGTGTTCTGTTTCTTCATATTTAATAACAAACATTTCTGATATTTCTTACTCCCTAAACCCAGAACAAACAACACTGCTACGTGTATTTCCATCACTCACACACGTTTTTCAATAGAAAACTAATTGCACTATGTTCACTCCTGTAATTCAGCACACTCCTCTCTGTGCTTTCCTTCGATTTCAGCAGGAGAGATTATAATGAATATAGACACATAATAATAATAATAATAATAATAATCTCCATAGGAACAATGTAAAATAAAAGAACTGTCAGTATAGAAACTGTACAAAGGTGTGGTAAAATTATGTGAAGCAGACCATATGTAATTAAAGAGAAGGTTTTACAGCTGGATACCTTTTCTGATGTGAACCACTAATTTAATAATTTTTATCTAACTGCTATAACCTAAAGCCGAGGTGAAAAAACATGAAGTAATCATGTGATTAATAATTTAGATGAAATATTCGGTTCGATTACACACACCGCAAAATACACATATATACGTATGCAAGTTCATCCTATCTCTCTTTCTCAGTATGTATATATATATATATATATATATACATATATACACACACACATATACACCCACACACACTTATACACCCACAAACATATACATATATTGTTTAAACATTTTCATTAAAGTCATACAAATTAAGTGAAGGGTGATAAATTTTCATGAGAGGAAAAATAACAAGAGAAAATAAATTCTATTTTAATCTATAATATTGATATATTAATTGATTTTAGAATTTTCAATTAACAAACATTACAGAAATTTATGCACAGTAGAACAAGTTCTTGAAAGTTAAAAAAGAGTAAAGGAGAGGGGAGATTTTTCCAAAATACTTTTGTTACAAAATAGTTTTGGAAAAAGCAATATATTAATAAAAAGGAAGATAAAAAGGAGAACAGTGAAGTGCAATGTCCTATATATAATATATGCCTATAGAACGGAGGTTCTCTACCTTTTGTCACTCAGCACACCTTTTACCAAATGGAGCTTTAGAAATTACCTACCTTCCTCATGTTTTACAAAAGAATAATAAATGAAAAAAAACAGCAAATTATTTTAATCAAACAGAAGCTAATTCTATGCACTGATTTATCGTTCGTATTTTATTTTGCCATCCCCTATCCAACTTGTTTGTGTGAACTAGTACCTTCGAAGTTAAATTTTTATGGTTATCAAGAAGGCAAAACGAACTTCGTCATCAGTTATTTTCTGTTCATTGGTAACAGAATGTCCAACTCATTTTCTAATCTTGACAAAAATTTCATTTTGAAAATGTTTTCGAATTTCTATTCGAAAATAAAATCTCAACCCCTCTGAACATACCCTCAGCACTCATTTGACATTTAATGCCCTCCAAGATGGCACTGTCACCAAGGTTAAAAACCACAATGACAGAATAATTATAAATCTGAGGATATGAAATCTGAAAAGTCCATAATGTAATTTTTACATGTTATTTAAGAAACTATGCAACATGCTTACAAAACTGAAAACATTTTCAACAGGAAAGTTATCAATTCAAAACTAGGATATAATAGATATAGGAGGAACATTAAATTTGATACACCTCACTAAATATATTGAAAGGAGGTCATTATTAATGAATTCTTAACAGATTAAATTTGTTTCTCATATGTAAAAATAAAAGATATAAAAATCACCCAGCCCAAGAATCTCATTTAAATGAAGTAACTATACATTGAGAGAGCAAAGTAAGATTTCTGACCAATTATTTTTAATAAAGTAGCCAGTTGCTCAAGCAAAGATGATGTAAAACACAGTTGTCTTTCTTTGTTTTCTGTTTCTATCATGTTAACTCTGAATAAGGACTCTGCTTGAAGTGTTGGCTATTCCACTCTCCAAATGCAATTTTACTGTATTCTTTCTATCAGTTTTCTTAATAATACTAATCTTGCTGATACAGACCACAATCAGTTTCCTTGGTCATGAATTTGAACATACATACAGCCCTTAAGATAAACCTAAATGCCAACACAGTACCAAGCACTTTACTTATTACAAGACTACTTTGGTGACATCAGGGATTCCTATTTCACAATTAGGTGGAAATCACTGGAAAGTTAAAAGCAGCATCTCTCCTAGTACCTCTGACAACACACAAAGCTGTAAAAACTGCCACACCAAATGAACATAGAAAAATGGACAGTTAGAGAAATTAACTTTAAAGCAATGTTTGTATGTCTTTTCAAAAAGAAATATTTTTATTTATTTGGTTTTTTGTATCATTAAATTTAGGTGTTATATGCCACTAACTATCACTGATTTGTGTGCTTACTCATGCCATTGTGAATATATATATATATATATATATACATATATATATAAGGAAAATAGGACAAGGTAGAAAATGCTAAAATAATTTTATCATGAACATTCTAGTACTACTTTCAGTCTTGCGATTTCTTCAACTTAGAGTAAAGCATGAAAAACAATTAAAGTGTAGAAAAATTAAATGAAATGTTTCTTTTTTCTAAATATTTCCATAGTTTTCAAATGCAATGGTTTAATAGTATTGTTAGAATTTTAACCAAGATCATTAAAATCTCAAAACTATAAGAATGTGAATTACATGCATTACATTTGACAGTGATCTAAATGCTAAAGGATTAAGACTAACTTCTCTTCCTCCAACAAGTCATAAAATATCCAGTTTTCAGGTCTACCATTTTTAACTGAATTATTACCCACAAATGTAAGCATATGCATACATATATAGACTTTCACATAAATGTAGATGAAAATGCTGACTGAAAAATAAACTTTGATCCAGTGATACCAGTGCAATATCTAAATGTCATTTCATGCAGATGTCTAAAGTTTGAAATTTATGGTGGAAGGGGAAACTGCTTTGTCTCATTTCTTTAATGATACAAACCTGAAATATTTCCATAGTTTTCGAATACATGGAGCATTTTCCTTTTTTTTTTCTTTCTGTGTGTTTCTCTCCCTCTCTCTCTCTTTTACTTTTGTGAAGGCTCCACAGGTAGGTAGTAGCAGGTTTGAAGGAATATTTAATATAAGGGATATGGGTTCTTTGTTTTGCTGCTTAAACAATCAAAACCAAGAACCCACATCCCCCATATTGAATATTCCTTCAGACTTGCTACAACCTACCTGCTGAGCCTTCACAAAAGTAAAAGAGAGAGACAGAAAAAAGAAAAATGTCCCATGTATTTGGAAACTATGGAAATATTTTTTTTAAATATTTCATTTAATTTTTCCACAATTTAATTGTTTTTCTTGCTTTACTTAAGTTGAAAAGTTGCAAAGACGGAAAGCAGAACTAAAATGTTCTCATGATAAATATTTTAGTACCAGTTTCAGTCTTTGCAACTTCTTCAACTTAGAGTAAAGCATGAAAAACAATTAAATTGTGGAAAAATTAAATGAAATGTTCTTTTAAAAATATTTCCATAGTTTTCAAATCAAATGCAATGGTTTGGTAGTATTGTAAGAATGTTAACCAGGATCATTAAATATCACATTAAATATCATGTTATTTCACTGATTCTTGAAAGGATAAAAGGCAAGGCTGACCTGGGCAAGATTTGATCTCAGTGTTGATAGTAAGAACAAATACAGTGAATCTTTTTGTTCAATGCTCTAATAACTCTGCCAATTTGCAGCTTTAAAAATAGGAGCTCATGTGGGACAAACATGAGATCACTAGAGACCACTCAAATGTATTTTCCTTCACACATTCTCTGTGAAAGTTAAACTGATGGATTATTAGCTACAGAATTATGAATTGAAAGCCTGGTAATTATTGTGTCTTGTAGATAATAGCTTAATTAAAAAAAGATGCACTCCTACCACACCTGCTCCTACAGTATCCAACGAGCAATTATTTAAACAGTATCTAACTCTCTAAGAAAGATGCAATATGAAAACACCACCAAACCAAGACAAATAACAACAAATCTGCAACTTACTGCAAAAACTGCCAATGAAAATTAGTAAGACACATTACTTTAAGATATGTTTGTGTAAAGTGTAACTATCCATGTAAAAGTCTCAGGTTTGGTGGGAAGAAACAATGAAATCTGCCAGACAATATCATTAACAATTAAAGTTTAAACAACAGAATGTTAGTTCAACATATTCAAATCTCCCCTGATCTGGTCACTGCTCAGAAAGTGACTGAGTCACTATTCTAGTATATAAAGCTACTGACAGAAGTAAAATATTTGAATATTTGATGCAAATAGTAGTTCCCATTGCAAAAGGATCCGGTGAAGTAATTCAAATGAACAGATAAAAGCAAATGAAATCTCAGGTGTTGTATTGTCAAACACTCAGTAAAAATATTTGTATTACTAACTGGAATACCTCCTACACTTTCTCCATTAACTGAATACATGAAACACATTCGTCCATTCGCACATACTTTCCCTTTCTCTTTCTCTCTCTCTCTCCTCTCAAAAGCACTGCATGTAGCTGAATTATATGGAGTTGAGACTGTTGATGGAACTGAAAAATTATAAGTGATAATTATAAAATGATGACGATTATGCCGATGATGATGATGACAGCAGCAACACCACAACTACCACCGCCGGTGATGATGACGACAATAAATAATAATTATAACTATTGATTGCTTTCAGAAAATAATTTCTTTTAGAAATAGTAGTAATAATAATTCTCTCCACAGCATATCACTTTGTAATTAAAGAAAACAAATGAAAGAACACAGTACAAAAATAGGTGAGATTATTTATATGACCCTTTCACTCTAGATAATAACAACAACAATAATAATAATAATACATGGTATGGAGTAGGAGACCTGCAAAATCCGGTGGGATTTCCTAATCCAAACAGATCATGTGCTAGAGCATAAGAAACCAGACCTAGTGGTGGTGGACAAGATGAACCATGTGTTATATAGTTGATGTTGCAGGAAGGAAGGTGAAAAAATAGATATATACAATTCTTTTAAATATGAAAAAGGCTATGAAATGTGAATAAGGTGAAGATAGTGCCAATTATTGTTGGGTCCTTGGGGACCATATTGGAAGGCATCAAAAAGAACATAAAAGAAATTGGAATAGAATGCCCTGTAGAACTGTTACAAAAGGTTTACCTCCTTGACGTGGCCAGAGTAGTGAAGTAAGTATTAGATAGTTGAAAAGAACAAATAGCATGGTACTGTAGGCTGCAGGCAGAAAGCCCTCTATGCATGCAAGACTTCAAGAGTTCCAACAAAACCTGAGTTAAAAAGAACAATAATAATAATAATAATAATAATTTCTACTATAGGCACTACACCAGAAATATTTGGGAGGGGATCGGTCAATTACATTGACCCCAATGCTCAACTGGTACTTATTTCATTGACCTCGAAAGGATGAAAGGTAAAGTCAAATATAATAATAATTATTAATATTATTATACTGGTGTGCGAGCAGAATCATTGGGTTGATAGCATTTTGTTTGACTTTATACATTCTGAGTTTAAATTCCACTGAGGTTGGCTTTGCCTATCATCCTTTTCGAATCAATAAAATAAATACCAGTTGAACACTGGGTCAATGTAATTGCTGGCCTTGCACCAAAATTTGAAATCATCATCATCATTATTATTATTATTACTATTATTATTATTATTATTATTATTATTAATATCATCATCATCATAATTAAGTAACTAATTATTTCTCTCATCCATTACAAAATTATGTGTTGTATAAAATACTACCTGACTATTAGCTCAAATCTTATTAGGATATCTCATTATTTTAGGCATTATGACCATGCTACATAACTCCATAATAATATACATGTTCCACAGAAAACATGCAATAAATATCTATGAGGAAATTTAGTACACCAGATTACACAAGACATTTATTAGTACATGTGTTATAGTTATGGTAAACATACTCCATATCCCTGAATGTTGTAAGAGACAATTAAGTAAGATTACTATTGGGAAAATGAATCCAGCTATAAAAAATGGCTTCAAAAAGAAACCATGGTACCCAGATAGCTAATTACATTTTAACAGGAAAAACAGCCTCAAAACATGTATTAGATAGATCTTTTCTAATTTGAGAGAAAAGTAATAAGCATGCAGTAGATGCAGTGACTGGCATAATTCATTTCAGAGAGTTGGTCAACAATTTTCACTCAGTTTGCTGACTACAAGAAATTCAATTCCAAACCACATCACTTTGGCTGCAATTGCAAAGATTGACACCAGAGATAGCAGCCTTATGTAAATCCTTAAACCAAAGCCATGAGCCAAACAAAGCTTTGAGCTAAACAAAACCTTGAGTGGATTTGGCAGATGGAAACTGAAAGAAGCCCAATTTATGTGTGCATGTCTTTTCTTCTTATTTTGACACCTATCAACATCAGAAAATATGTCCAGCTAAGGGGAAATATTACCTTGCTTAGAAACAGATGAGGGCTGATAAAAAGAGGGCATCCAGCAATGAAAAACCTGCCTCAATGAATTCCATTTACCATATGCAAGAATGGACAATGATGATGATGTTGATGATGCCTATGTGTGCAGGGCTGTCTTAACAGCATTATAGGCTCTCAAACAAATCAATGCACTGCGTCATTACATAGACAACCATAGCATTAGCCCCCCCCCCCCCACAGAGCCCCAGATAACAATGTCCAGTGTTACCATATCTTAAGGTAGTGCTGTGTATTTTATTTAAATTTTTTGTTTTCTTTTTAGCATGAAGTGTAGTTATGTGAATGAAAAATTCAGAATCAATGCATTATAAAGCATTTCCTCATTCATAAAACAAACGAACTTAGCTAACCAAACACTATATGTTAATTTTAGAAAATGTATTTTCAGAAACCAAAATATGAAAAAAAAAAATGACAGTGATGATTATGGGAAGGTTGAAGATGGTGACGATGAAGATGATGATAATCAAATAAAACAAAAAAACTATTTAAGAAGATTGACACTGGGTATAAAAGTAAAAAGCATATAAAATTCTCAAAAACAGAGCACAAAATTTTTTCCCCTGCTTCTGAAGTTGACAAAAATAAAACTATGCAATAGAGAGAAATAGAATCCAAGAAGTGATCCTTATAAAACTGAGAGCTGGATTATCTTAAAAATATCAGATTATATTTCTTCAGCAAAACTAACAATATTTTTTTCCCCCAGTCATGTGGTTGATGCTGCTATTGTTGATGTTTATTTGCAGTAATTTCCTGAAAACTTTGGATTAGTTTGAATAGTTGACATGATGAAGCTCACTTACACTCAGAGAAAACAAGTCTAAAATAAGAAAGTAATACGTAACATAGCAGCAATGGATTAGAGTTTGTAGGAGAATAAATATACAAAAGATATTATTATTTTTTTTAATACAGACAGAATGAAACTTAATACATTAAAGAATATCTCAATTTCAACTTTCTACACAGCTTCAAAATAATCTCACATACACACACATACATGCATGCATATGCACATGCATACACACACACACACACACACACACATTCTCTCTCTCGATTGGTTTTCTGAAACCTAAGATGAGTAAAATTTCAATGGAGTAAATATAAATAAAAAAATAAAAATAAAATAAAAATAATGATTTCTTTATTTTCAATGACAGCATAACTATTGTTGCTGTTATTACAGCAACAGCAGCAGCAAAAACAAAAATGCATTAAAATTATAAAACTAACACATATAGACAAATATAGGCTGAGTAAACTTATGAATTGTTTCACTTAAATAACAAAGTTTATGATTTACACAAAACACACTCACTCACAGAAACCAAAACTGATAACTCCCCATTCATAAAAATAATAATTATGATATAATATACTGAGTGTATATATCTTATATGTCAAAAGTCATTAACAAGAGCTGTATTTAATCTCCATTCTTATTAATGTTTTGGCAATGAAACCTACAATTAAGTCAATGGACCTCCTTTTATAAGATACATAAAGAATAAGAGTCTTATTCAAAAATTCTGTAAAATCCTAACTGAATCTCAGCAGATAATGATAAAAAGAAAGTATACCTATACACATAATGGTAAAGAGATTGGCTCTGTCTCCTTGTTAACAGAAAAAATATGAATTGACATGTGTCTCTCCTTTGGGAGACAACCTGTGGATATTTCATAAAGACTGTCACACTGAGTAGGCATAGTTATGGGATTAACATAAAAATGCTCTTGTTTTATCGTGACTATAGTCTTCAAACATATAAGTGGGTAGCAAAACAGTGTTGTCTGCATGCCAGACAATATTGTATTCGTCTCAAAAGACATATTCATGTCTTCTAAATAACAGAACTAGTTAACTCCCAGATTGTAGTTGTATCTACTCTATAAAAATATTATCAAAGCTTTTAAATTATAATTACCATTGTTTCCATTCTTTCACCATAAAATTGTTCGAATCAGATAAGAGTATATACAAGCTCAAAATACCATGTTTTCACCAGATAATGGATGATTGTTCTCCTGCAGTCTGAGAAAGACAGTTCTGTAATTTCTTGCTGAACAACCTGCACACATGATTTGTTTATAATGACCAAATTGACAAGATGAAGGGATCACAGAGCAATGAGAAATGAAGTGTTTGCTCAAGAACACAACACACTACCCAGGCTAGGAACTGAAACCACAATCTTGAAATCACAAGTACTGCATCCTAACCATGCACCATCACTAGATTGTAGTAGTAATTCAAAATGCACAAACATAACTGTATCATCATCATCATCATCATTATTATTATTATTATTCAGGCAAATGACAATTCTGTGTTAGTTCACACTTTACCTCGTGTTATCCTTTCAAGATATTCCTGAGGCAATTTCACAAAGTACCAAATCCATCACTATCTCAAAACTGTTTTACTCTCACTTTACTACCAGTTCATTATTAATGACTGCACTTCTTCCAGTACATTGCAAAATCTTCTTTACCTATCACACCTCAAACAATATGACTATATTCCGTAGAATTTCCTCAATCAATACAGATCTCAACTTGGCAAACATTTATAAACCACTTTGTTTTCAACTTCTGAAAAATTCTCCTCCTTTACTCCATTTGTCTTATCACCATGTAAACAGTCATTGAGTGTAAAAATGTTTCTAATTATTAGAAGCCAACAAGATGACAGGTCTTGAGACAGTATTCTTCAAGTTAGCTCCTTTCCATAACAAATTCTTCAGAACAAACTCACTGTAAACACACAAGAGTGTATTCCAAGCTGCTCACATCCAACCATGGATAACAGGCATTCGTGTACATTTTACCACAAGCTTTTTTTTTCTTCTTTGCCGTGTTCATAGTTTTCAAAAGCTGCATAAGCTCTCAATTGGTATTTATGCTGTCATCCAAACTAATTGTTTGTTGCTATGCTATCTAACACACCTGAAAAGGATACAAAACTTACTAGCATAAAAAAAGTGACCATTTAACTTGTTCTTTCTGCATAATTCAGTTACAGAAAGAATAATACAGATGCATCTGTAGAACACTCTTTGGTTTGTTGTAACAATCAGCATAGAACATTTACAATATAAAGAGACCTAAATTTCTAAAAGTTCAATTTTACAACCTACTTTTGGGTCATCCCATAAATAATGTGTTTTTTTTAATACTTTCTTTATTTTTCAAAATTAAGATAAAGTTCTTTTTAAATCTTAAATATACTCTCCTTCATTTTCTACAATACTCTTCCATATATCTGGTTGACTTGCAAGGCCCCTCTTCCAAAATCCACTTGTCTGTCACAAAAAATATTCTCCAGTACTGTTTAGACCTCATCTACAGAATTCATATTTTTCTGTCCAAATGATATTGAAGACTGCAAAATAAATGATAATCAGATGGGACAATATCCAATGTATTTGATGGGTGGGGCATCGTTTCTCATTGACACTGCTCCAGCCTTTGGAATGTCATCTTTGCTGTATGTGGCCAAGCATTATCCTGATGGAAGAACACCTTTCGTCTTGAAACGAAACATGGTAATTTTTCTTCTAGTACTGACTTAAGCCACTGAAGCTGCTTTCAGTAGATCTCCTTTGTTATTGTTTGGTTTGAGTTTAAAAGTTCAAAATGGACTAAACCTTTTATATCCCTCCAAACTGATAACAATACAATACGTGGGTGAAGACCTTCTTTAGCCTGGTGTGCTGGTGTTTCTCCTTTCCCTACCCTCTGTCTTCAGCACTTCACACTTTTAGAGAGGACTGATTTCTTGTCGCCAGTCACAATTCAGCCCCAAAAAGATTCATTTGTGAGACGTGACTGCCAAGAAGAGCACACATTCACTCTCTGTGAGCGATTCAACTCACAAAGTTTGTGAGGAATCCACTGACCCAATTTGTTAACTTTTCTGATGGCACACAGGTGTAAATGAGTGGTTGAATGACCAAATCCAAGCTTCTCTGCTAGTTTCTCAACAGTTACAATGGGAGTCTGTACCACCAAGGTTTGCAAGACGTCCTCATTGAGCTCTACAGATATACAGATCTTCTAGGATGAGGCTTGTCTTCTAGGCTGTAGTTTCTGGCTTGGAATTTCTGGAACCACCGTTGACACTGGCTTATGTGTATTGTCCAATCTCCATATACTTCATTAATATTCCTCTCACTTTCCATTGTGTTGTTGCCTTTATTAAACACATAAAGCAAAATATGTCGAATGTGTTCCTTTGTCACTTCCATTATAGCTTTGAAAAAAAAACAACTTAAAATCGAACTGCAAACCTTCCACTAAGAATAAAGGTAAGGTAAAATTACTACCTACCTTTATAGCAGGTTGATGCAGGTAGTTTATCCAATCTTCCTGCAACTTGTAGTTAATGCAATTGAAAAAAATGCATTATTTATGGGATGACCCAATATTATTTTGGTTTGGCTCAGGTTCGGTCTTACAGCTGATAGGATTTATGTGGGTAGCAGGTTACTACCTGTTACCTTAGGTATACACAAATTTTCAGCAGTCCTTCAAGTGCTTTATTATTATTATTATTATTATTATTATTATTATCATTAAGACAGAGAGCTGGTAGGATTGTGAGTACACCAGGCAAAATGCTTAGCAGCAATTCGTCTCTCTTTAGGTTCAGAGTTCAAATTCCACCACAGTCAACTTTGCCTTTCATCCTTTCAGGGTCAATAAATTAAGTACCAGTCAAGTACAGGGATCGATGTGATCGAGTTATCCCCTCCCCACAAACTTCAGATCTTGTGCCTATAGTAGAAAGGATTATTATTATTAATTATTATCATTATTATTATCAATGTGGTAAACTGGTAGAATCATTAGTGCATTGGACAAAACACTTAAACAGCCAGAAGAAATGCTGCAGAGTCCAAATCTAGTCACGGTCAACTTTGCTTTTCATCATTCCAGGGTTAATAAAATAGAGTACTAGTCAACTATAGGATTGATGCAATAGACTGACACCCTCTCCGCAAAGTCTTGTGCTAAAATCAAGAATTATTATTACTATCATTATTATTATTACTAATAAGTGAGAGAGCAGTGCATGCCATCAAAGTGACACTGGGGTATAAATATAAGAAGCTTAGTATACTCATCATGACTACCTGTCTGATAAGGGTACACCAGGTACATGCATGACAACCATGTGTGTGGCATGGTGATGTTATATCAAGATAAATGGCACATGACTTTGCAGGTGGGGGCCCAGTTAGAATTTTCTTCAGGCCCATCCCACTCAAAAGGTCCCTGAATAAAGGTTGTTTGAAGGCGATCAACAGAAAGGGGTGAATTATTCAAACCCCAATAATTCCACTCAATACAGGCTATGATGTTCCCCTACTACTTCTGCTCGTGGTCATAGATGCACATATTGTCAACCACCAAAGGACATGCTCAACTGGCTAAGGTCAAACAACTGACAAAAACTGTGGTATTGAGCAGAATATTTGTTGTAACCCATCTATTACACCAAGGCAAAAAATGTACATGGTAACAATTCCAATCAGTTAAGATGGGAAGCCATGAGAGCCAGAACCTGGTAGAGCATCACGGCATTATTATCATTATTATTATCATCATCATCACATTTTTTTAAACCAATACAAATCATTCTCACTGTACAATATAAGCTTTTCTCATTGGTCAGTTAACTTCATCCTCTCTTTTAGGAATGGTCTTACATCCATTATTCTAAACCTAACTCATCTGTAATACTATTATACCACTTTACAATTATCCTACATGGATTTTCTTCTTTGAATTTTTCTTTTACATCTTTTTTTCTGGAAGATATACGTCAATGGAAATATACTGAGTAGAGCTTTGAAATCCACATTTTCAATTGAAACTGTCCAGATTACGTAAGTTATTGTTTGTACTGAAGTATAAATAGAAATAGCAAAAAGAAAATAGAAAATGAAGAAGAATGTAAGCAAAAAAAAATATCCTGTATTTCTTACTTTATAGAAATCTTTATGATACATTTCATTTTAGGATGAGTTATATTGAAAATGTGTTAGCACTGTCCTTTATTCCTCCTGCAGAGAAACTTTATCAATAAACGAAAATTGACAGTCAAACAGACAAACAAACTGACACAAGAAGCAAACAAGAATCAAAGAAAAATTTTAATGTATTTATTCATGTAATAATAATAATAATAATAACGATAAGTTATAAAGTTGAACTTTTGGAAATATAGGTCTCTTCATATCGTACATTTTCTATGCTGATCATTACAACACAACGATTGTAACAGAGAAAAAATGCAGTAACTATATGATTATATGAATATAGACAGATACATAAATAATAACAAATCAATTTTCTTTTCCACATTTATACATATATATATATATATATATATATTTATAAGAGAAAGAGATTCTGCAGAGTTGAAGAATTAACAATAATATTAATCAATACTGCATTGAATTGCGGCAGATACAAATATTGAATCTATCCTAAATTTAACCCTAAAGTTCAGAACAGCAATCATAACCTAAAGATAGCCATGTTAATAAAGCAGGATGTGTCAGTCAGCAAAAATAAAAGAAACAAATCCACACACACACACACACACACACACAAACGTATATAAATACATGGGAAGCAGAAACAAAAGCAATAACATATTACTATTAAACAGAAATTCATCCCGTATACAACCACCATCAAAATCACCATCAACATCATTATTATCATCATCATCATCGTCATTATAATGTTATTGTTCTTTTCGAAATGTCTGCAATAGCTAAGAGCTATACTTGTTAAACTGCACAGCAGAGTGCATTAAATGAATGTATTCACTTTCTGACAATGGCATTTTTATGTATTTCTTTTGTGTATTGTTCTTATTTTTGCTTTTTGTGAGATTTTGTTTTTTTACTCCAGCAGCTAATTAGTTAGCTCCATTGCGTAATTGTTTAAAAGTTACCTTAGCTCAAGGGACTTCTTTATAAACTACAAACAAACAAACAAACAAACAAGCCAGCAAACAGATAGGCATCATCATTATCACCCTCATCATCTCTATTGATGTTGTTGTTGCTGTTCTCGTGAATACTGATTTCAAGAATTGTGAGACGATAAATAACATCAGTAATATAAGTCTATAAGAAGCAGGTGATAGAATGGAGAGTTAGAGTAGGAGGCAGAGGAAGTACACAAAAGATGGAAGATGAGCACTGATGGATACAAAACAAAAAAAAAGGTAAACATAATGAAGAATGAATATAAAGATGTGTGTGTATATATATATATATATATATATATATACATTTTTACTTTCATACACATAGATACACATCACATATCTGTGTATAGATTTACATATACATAGAAATACATACACAAATGCATATACACACATGCACACATACATATATACATGCACACACACACATATATACACACATATTTATAGATACATATACATATACAATTTATACACACACACACATACACACATACACATATATATATATACATACATACATACAAATAAGCACACACACACACATTCATCCATGTGTATGTGAGTATGTAAACCAAAAGTTGTGAAAGAAGACTGAGATGCTGGCAAAGACAAAAATGTATAGAAAAGGTAATGATGATCAGAAAGTGATGACTATTGTGAAGGCAGCAATGGTGACAAAAATAAAAGACAATGGTGGCAAGAAGAGAGACGATGAAAATTGCATAAAAGGAGACAATGGTTAAAAAAAACAAAAAACAATGGTGAAGAATGTACAATGTAGAAGATATAAACAAGGAAAATTATATCAAAGAAGGCAATATTTGAGAATCAAAATAAGGAAGGGGATTATTATGGTATAGAAGAACTGCAGCAGGGAAGAATTATGATAGAGAAGAACTGCGATGGAGGAGAACTGCAAAGAAGAAGAGCTGTGACGGAGAAGAACTGTGATGGAGAAGAACTATGACAGAGAGCTATGATGGTGATGACAGAAAAGACAGCAAAGAGTAATACAAAAGGATGAAAGAGGAGAATATATTAAAAAGAATATAGATTATGTGCATGAAAGGAATATACTAGAAGACAGAAGATTAAAAGATGAAGATAAAGAAAGAAAGGTGTAAGGAAGAAGAAATAGAGAAAATGATTATAGAGTAGACTATGGAAGAAGTTGATAGAAGGAAACGAAGAGTATAACAGAATCTCTAATCTATCCATGCAGTTACGCTTTAGCATATAAACAAGGTAAAAGAAATATTTTCTTTCATACCTTTCTTTCTATGACCAAATTATATTTCATTTTGTTTGTTCTTGTTCTGATTTGATTTTCTCCTCCAAAACTGAGCTAATCTTTCTAAATGTGGCAAAGTGAACAAAATAAGAGATGCCTGAAAGTTCTAATTTACCAACACACTCTTAATGAAATCAATGAGACATCGGGAACTTGATTGAGCTTTGTTTTATAGTTTTTTGTTTTTTTTTATAGATATCATTCAGTATAGTTTTTTTCTTTCTTCTCTTTCTTGTGTAGGGATAAACTGTTTGGCAAGATTAATTTTTTTTAACACAAAAGCTGATAAAAACAAGGGTCTCATACAAACTAATTAAAGAGTAAAAAGCGATCGTAATGACTGGGTGAATATGGTACAGTGTCTTATTCTTAAATAAAAGATTCACTTGTTCATATCCTGCCAAGTGTTGCACTTTTGACAAAGCAGGTAAAAATATAAATATCATATAGTTTTCATGTAAATTAGCAGAGACTAAAAAGTTATTGGGTTTTTTTCCCCCTTTAGTCAGAAAGGAAAGCAGAGCTCATGGTTCTTCCCAGAGCCTCCAGGACTAGTGGAAATGAGAAAGGAAGAACTCTCAAACCAGAATACTTAGAATAGAGTGGACTTTGCTAAAGGTACATAAGGTGCCTAGTGGTAATGTTAACCACTTTGTTTTACTATAGTTCTGTTGACATATACTACCTTTATATCAATTAAGTTTTAGAATAATGAAGGCGTAGGAGTGGGTGTGTGGTAAGTAGCTTGCTTACCAACCAGATGGTTCCAGGTTCAGTCCGACTGTGTAGCACCTTGGGCAAGTGTCTTCTACTATTACCTTGGGCCGACTAAAGTTTTGTGAGTGGATTTAGTAGACGGAAACTGAAAGAATCCCGTTGTATATATGTGTATATATATATATATATGTATATATATGTACGTGTGTGTCTGTTTTTGTCCCCCCAACATCACTTGACAACCAATACTGGTGTGTTTACATCCCTGTAACTTAGTGGTTCGGCATAAGAGACCGATATAATAAGTACTAGACTTACAAAGAATAAGTCCTGGGGTTGATTTGCTTTACTAAAGGTGGTGCTCCAGCATGGCCACCGTCAAATGACTGAAACAAGTAAAAGAGAGAAAGAGAAAGTGGTGCAGACATGGCTTGCAGGCACAGGCATGGCTATGTGGTAAGAAGCTTGCTTCCCAACTAAATGGTTCTTAGTCAGTCCCACTGTGTGGCACCTTCAGCAAGTGTCTTCTACGATAGCCTTGAGCTAACCAAAGCCTTGTGTGTGTGTGTATTTATGTGTGTATATCTTTGTGTCTGAGTTTGTCTCCCACCATTACTTGATGACTATTTGGTGTGTTTACATCCCAATAACTTAGAGGTTCGGCAAAAGAGACCAATAGTTTAAGTACTAGGCTTACAAAAAATAAGTCATGGAGTTGATTTCTTCAACTAAAATCCTTTAAGGCAATGCTCAAACATGGCCGCAGTCAAATGACCGAAACATGTAAAAGAATATAAAAATTCCTTTAGAATAACTGTAATAGATGAAGACATGTTTCCCAACCACATGGTTCTGGGTTCAGTTTGAGCAAATGTCTTTTGCTATAGCTTCAGACCAACCAAAACCTTGGGAGTCAGAAACTGAAAGAAGCCTGTGATATATCTATCTATTTATCTATATATATATATATATATATATATATATAAAGTTAATCCAAACAAGAAAACACAAAAAAAACACAGCAACGCGAGGACGTGGAACAAATAAAGTATTATTGGACGCTCAGGAAAGAAGGGAAGAAGGAGGGTGCAACGTTTCCAGCGGAGCTCTTCGTCGGAAACAAAGGAGAAGGAAAGATCCCAAGAAGGGAAGACAGAGGAAAAAAAAATTGCTGGCGGTGCTCACGAGGTCACATGTTGATTCTTTTATTATTTTACTTATTTCAGTTATTTGACTGGAGCCATGCTGGAGTACCACCTTTAGTTGACTATGACTTGGTTGTCAAGTGAGGGTGATAAACACAGACACACAAACATATACTTATATATATATATATATATGATGGGCTTCTTTCAATTTCCATCTACCAAATACATTCACAAGGTTTTGGTTAGCCTGAGGCTATAGGAGAAGACACTTACCCAAGATGCCACACAATGGGACTGAACCCTGAACCATGTGGTTGAGAAGCAAGCTTCTTACCACACAGCCATACCAGTGCCTAAGTGTTTGTGTGTGTGTGCGTGCATGCACACACGCGCGTGCATGCCTGTGTATCTGAATTTGTCCCACCATCACTTGACAACCGATGTTGGTGTGTTTACGTCCCCATAACCTAGCGGTTTGGCAAAAGATACCATTAGAATAAGTACCATGCATAGAAAAAAAAAGTACTGGAGTCAATTCATACAACTAAAATTCACTTACCTATTTTGACTGCTCACAGACATCCCTTATTTCTCATTTATTGTCTCAGACCATTCCATTACAGCATGCACTGACTGACAGGCCTGTCTTTGATTACACAATCAATTCAGCTGTAACTGAAGATTTGGTCATATCTCTTATGCTATATTACTTTTATACTTTAACTCATAAATTCTAGTGGTACTTTCTCTGTATAGATTTCTCAGTCATGTTAGAAGCTAGAAATTTCGATGGAATGTAGTTAGTTCCGTGTATTAAAGAATATATATAACAATTGTATGAATTTGGATAGAAATTGGTAATATGGATGTAATGGTTGTTAGGGTACATTGTGAATGTGATTTTTACCTGTTGTCATATCATTGTTAGCAGTTCAGGTAGGTTAAAAGCAGGTTATGCTGATAACAAGCAGGTGTTTCCACATATATTTACAAAATTCCAATTCTTACACATTGATTTCCTATCTTAGAGCTGAATTTGTGCACTTGCAAGTTGGAAGCTATACAACTATAAACAAAAAAAATCATTGAGATATGTCTTCATCTCTCCCATTGATGTGCAGAAGGTAGCATTGCCATGTTGATATGCATAGCTTATGGTCTCATCATTCATCCTGACAAAAGTTTCTTTAAGAAAATGCTGAAGTAAATACTCAATGGACTTTGCTTTTCAGTTCAAAGGTTTTCTAAGGCCTGCATCACTAATGAATGCATTGATGCAGTTATGGACGACACGATCACTCCTACTGAGAATCAATAAATTATAAATTATAGAGTATCATTTAGATCACTTGTGTGTGCAGACAACACTGAAATATCATTCTGATTAGTTTCTCCAAGCCCAAGCTCTCTTTCACAGATCAAATCATTATTAGGTAATAACAAATAAATCATTGATAAATGTTATCATTGCTTGAGGTATTATCTGTTAAGATGCTCAAAAGCTGAAGGAAAATTATCTGAACAAATCAATTCAATAAGCCACAAAAAAAATGCACATTGTGCAAACAGGAAGTCATGTGACAGGAAGTTCTCTCTAAAATTAGGTCAAACTTTGTTTCTTGCACAAAGAGTATGTCATTCTTGTTTTCCAACCAGAAACTGGTACCAGTTGCTGTTACCTGTGGTACAGGATTTAAAGAGTCAATAAATTTCCTGCATTCATTTTTAAGAAACTATATTTGAAGAAATGACACCATCTTTCATTGCTCCTAAACTCTATTCAAAGATCTCAATCTGGAACTTCTTCTTCTAAAATACTTATGTTAGTCTCATTAGTCCTGTAGATGTCAACCAACAAATGTTCAAACTGAACATAAACGGCATTCATCTCAAGTCTTAGAGGTCCTGAAAAATGTCTTGGATACTGACCCTTCTCTTAAATAATCAATAAAATAGTCGGTAGGTTAATGGTTTTTCCACTATAAATAACACAGTTTCTTTCTAGTAAACAATCCTAATTAGTTTTGATATGAATATCAAGAGTAGAAGAGAGCTGAATCCTCAGCAGAATTCTTAATACTAATTCAATTTCACATCAGTAGTATTGGTATTACACTTGGGAAAGTTATACTAAATTTGAGTCTTTAAATAAAAATTATCATCATTTGTCTTTACAAAATACTTTGATACAATGGTAAAACCAACCAACTGTATCACATCAATTCATTTTTTTTTTCTGGTGGAGGCAGTGCTATACTTAAAGAAATGGCAATGCTTATACTTGAAGTAGTAGAGTATCAGAGAAAACAATGATAGTATATTCTCTCCAACATTGGTATTTTCTTGAAAAATGCTAATAAATACCATGTGAGCAAGAGAAGTTGATTGGTCAACACTGTACACAGAAAAGCACTATAGTATTTACTTTTATCCTTCTCAGTCACATGTCCAAATTTCAAAAGGTACATCGTTATCTTTCAGAGAGTGGATAATTATTAAAAAAATAAATAAATAAATAAAAGTCCATGTGATATACAGGGATAAATTATATCAATTATACCTATATCTACAGAATTGGTTATGTCCTTCAACAAATATTAGCATAATTGTAGAGCACTATGGCGGTGGAGTAGGAAAGATACTAGATTCTTCGATTAGTAGTCATATCACTGCAGGCACTAAATTCTGTCAGTTGGCAACAGACTCGGCCCTGTTTGCTTGGCAAAGAAAGACTCAAAGTCTTATCAAGAGGCTCCCATCTCTATCAAACATATACTCACTCCAACAATATCATCACCATCACTTCGATTTCATACTTTATTATACATTCATCAATTCAGGAAGGAAAGGGAAGAAAACCGTCTATATTCAGCATAGCATGCAATTATTTTATGTACAAGAATGAATAGCTATATCTCAACCACATACATTGACATGTTTATGTCTGTGTATATAGTGCTAGACACACACACACACACACACACATTTTGTGTAGTTGACAAACAAATATATATGAACAGTAAAGAAGTAGCATTGGTCTAGCTAATTCGGTAAGTATGAATATGAAAAGTAAAGGAAACAAAAATAAGAACATGGTTTATAAACTAGATATATAGAATACAGAATGCAAACATGTTGCTGAATGTATGGGTTGTTTTCTTTGTGCTTTTCATGTCCCCGCCTTCACCGACTCCAAGATTGATAAGCAGGATCTATCAACACATGAAATAGCACTTTAAAAAAATTCTGCTGTCGTTATGGAAGTGCCCATTGGCTTGAATGACTGTCCAACTATTCGAATATCAATATATTGACATCTGACTATCAGAAAGATCAATAAATTGATCCAAAATATACTTGAAGTTTCACATCAATCAAAAAATAAGAAATAAAAAATAAATAGAAATACATACAAAAACAAGATGGATTTATTGTTGAGAGAGAAATATAATAACGAAACAAATATAAATAAAAATGATGCCGAATCCCACAGAGATCAATAGAAATGATATGAAATATTGAAGAGAGAAAATATCTCTCTCTACCTCTCCATATATATATATACGCAGATATACATACATATATGTATCTCCTTTATTTGTCTATTTTTGTGAATGTATCAAATTGGATGGGGCTATAACAGAGAAAATGATGATGATGATGATGATAATAATCCTTTATTTATTCAATAATAATAATAATAATAATATGTAGATAGATGTCTGAAAGATTTCTCATAGAGACAAACCAAATATGACTATTTGAAAGAGTTCCTAAGCTTTGTGGCCAGCATAAAAGTTTTTGTTTATGGAAGGGGATAAAAAGAAGTTAGTTTCTAGTCCAATATGCTAAATAAATATATAAAACCTCTCATATAGCAAGATGGCGATAGTGGACATGGTCTGTCGGTGTTAAACCACATGATTTTTTTTTTTTCAGTTTTTCTTGTAAGATAAGTAATTCATCAAATTTCAAATACATATAGATAGATATTCTTTTATTCTATTAATAATACTTCTATCTATTTATTTATTAGATAATTTCTTCTATATATCATGTAGGTATTGTGTAACACCAGTCATTTCTACTCAAATATAGACAGTCAATCTGTATTTCCTTGTATTTACTAGGGCGCTGCTTCTCTTAAGATTTAAAAAAGACAAATGCTTAGTCCACCTTTAAAAGAAGGCAAAGAGATGCCAAAAGAGATTTGCTTGTTATATAAAGTAGGCCATATGACTCTAGAAACAACTTAGCAGATATGAGACATGAGATTCTTAGGTACAACAATAATTTCTATAAGGGAAGAATATGATTGGAGTAAACAGTTGTGTATTGATTACTGTTACATATTCTATTGAGGGACATTTAGGGAAAGGTCAGCCCAGCATGATATAAACCCAGAGATACAACACTAAATATAATACATTAAAGCTGGTACTCTGAGCCATATTTTATTTTAGATATGAAATATTAGGAAGAGATAGGGTTCATAAAAGAACTACATAAAAAAAAAAAACCTTTCATATTGGTTTCAAATTTTGGTACAAGGCCAGCAGTTATAAGGAAGATGGACAGGTCAGTTATTTCAATCTCTAGAGTTGAACAGTTACTTATTTTATCAACACCAAAAGAATAAAAGGCAAAGTTGACCTAAGTGGAATTTGAACCCAGAATCTAAAGAGCCAGAAGAAATGTTGCTAAGCTTTTTGTCTATCTCATCAATGATTCGACCAGCTCGTTATCATAACAAACCATTTAATTTTGACACAAAGCCAGCAGTTTTTAGGGGGTGAGTAAGTCAATTAAATCAACTCCAGTGCTCAACTGGTACTTATTTTCTCGACACTCAAAAGGATGAAAAGCAAAGTTGAGGAGCTCAGCAGGACTTGAACTCAGAATGCATAGATGAGAGAAATACCACTGAGCATTTCACCTGGTTTGCTAGCTCACTGCCTTAACAAACCTTTTAATATTAAAACCAACTAGTTGGGATTATACATATATAACATACAAAGGGAACAATATTCACACACCATACATTTTTTTATCACTTCTTAATAGTTTGAATTTGAAATCATAGATATTAAATACTAAAAAAAAAGAAGTGTTTAACCCTTTTGAGACTAATCCACCTGAGACAGCTCTGGTTCTATAATACAAACTTCATATTTTCGAATGACCTAAATTAAAACTGTCAATTAAAGTTTCATGTTAATTCATATTTCAAACATTGACTTAGAAATGGCTAAAGTATTTTTCTTAAATTTTCCATTATTTTCATAATTAATTGAAACAAAGATTGTGTATTTCAACTGAAAAATGGTAACTGAAGGGTTACACAATAAACAGACATTTAAACTTAAGTGCCATATAACCAGGGTAAATCCTTCCTTAGGTACACTATTTGAATGATTACAGAATTTAAACAAATTGAAAATATATTACATTTGTAAGATTTCAATCAATATTGAAAAAAAGAAAATTACTGGACACTGAAATAAGTACTATGATATCATGAGAATAAGCCACTTCAATAGATATCTTTATATATAAAAGTGAAGTTGTGTGTCTGTCTCCTACGATTTAGATTCCTAACTACTCCCACATTATGCGGTGCAGTTTAACCAAAACCGGTATCTTATAGTCGTGATTCATATCGAGCCCTTCTGAGTATTAGCGCACATCTACGATGAGTCTACGATTTAAAAAAAGAATTTACCATCATTTTTTTTCCATTTTAATGCATTTTTTCGCTATTATATAAGGGAAATAACTCTCTAAAAATGTCTACGATGAGTCAACGATTTTTAAAAACATTTACCATCATTTCTTTTTCATTTTTAATGCATTTTTTTGCTATTTTTTGGCTATAACTCTCTAAAAATGCTTATATAGTTATTTCCCTTACAAACCCGAGCAACGCCGGGCGATACTGCTAGTTTCAATATATTTCACATTTTCTGAAGGTCAATTTCATTGTTCATCCTTCTGGTATTAATGAAATAAACAACAGTAATATACTGAAGAATTTTAGTTGATTATGTAGGTTGGGTGGTAAGAAGCCTGCTTCCCAACCACATGGTTCTCGGTTCAGTCCCATTGCATGGGCAAGTGTCTTCTACTATAGCCTTGGAGCAATCAAAACCTTGTGAGTAGATGTAATAGGTGGAAACAGAAAGAAGCCCATTGTTTATATGTGTGTATGTGTATGAGAGTGTGTGTTTATGTCTGTCTCCTATTACTGTTTAGTAACCAGTATTGGTGTGTCTATGTCCCTGTATCTCAGCAGTTCAGCAAAAAGGACCAATAGAATTAGTACTATGCTTAAAAAAAATAAGGACTGGGATTGATTCTTTTAGCTAAAATTCTTCATGGTGGAGCCCCAGCAAGGTCACAGTCATACAAAGGAAACAAGTAAATGATAAAAACATCTCTAAAAAAACTTTATAATTGGATTAAATCAAAAGAAATCCTTTTGATTCAAGTGATAGAACAATAGATTAGTGGTAGAACATTGAATATCCTTATAATCTCTTGTATTGCCCCTCAACATTCAAATCCTCAATCCCAGTATCTATACATTATCTTCCATTCATATGGTCGTTGTTCAATACAGCTGACTTTTCTTCTTTAAAAGTCTATGACCTTGTGCCAACAGGAAAAAACAACATTTAAAATGTAATTTCGTAACATTTATTGATATTTACATTATACTGAATAATAGACATGTGGCATTTATTTAATGAAAGAATGTACAAAATTTCCCACATTATAATGTTTAATATTTAAACTACATGGATATGACTTTCAAAATATTGAAATTAGATATGTTCAAAACCAGCAGATTTTATGCTCTGCATCTTTAATGTAACATCCCCAATGTATCAGGTGACAGAGTATCAAGTGCACACCACTCCCACAGAACTGTATACTTAGATGGCTATATTGAACAAACAAGTAGCACAATTTTTCAATATAATTTTTATCATACTAAATTCATTTAATATATAAATGTTTGCATTATTCACAATAGTGGGGTGGAAAAATACAAATATTATAGAAATTAACATAGTTGTTATCCTCACATAAATCATTATTTTGTTTTAAATGCCTCTTGAATTCTTTTGATGATACATTTTACCAGGTCACAATCCAAAGCATTCTGCACACTGCTTGCTCTTTTTATGCAAGGAAAACAGATAATTTAACACCAATATATATTACAAACTTCAGGGGAAATGAAATATAAAACCTCTTTTAATAGGATCTGAACTGAGAAATACAAAGAATTGAACTGTGCCCATTTGCTAAGGAAGTTGTGTCAGGAAGGGCATCTGACTGTAAAACAATGCTCTAAACAACATATTCATCCAACGTAGGCAAGCACAAGAAAATGAACATAAAACAAAATCTGTGGACATTATTTATCAATGAAATCTCAAAATGTTGGACTTCAAATTTTTTTTCATCACTCATAATATGACTATTAGTATCATTAGGGTTGTGAATAGCAGTAACAAATGAGCACTGCAGAAGATACTAAGCAAGCCTTTAACATTTTAATTTTTAATTCCACCTGGATAGACTTGATCATTGATCTTTTCATAGGCTGATTTAATTTAATAGCTGTTCTCCTCCACCTAATTTTCCTTCAAAATTTATGGCCCTGTGCCAATATTTTGAATTATTATTATTATTATTAAGTTTGTGAGCTGGCAGAATCATTAGTACATCAGGCAAAATGCTGAGTGGTATTTTGTCCGTTTTCACATCCGGAGTTCAAATACCGCTGAGGTTGACTTAACCTTTCATCCTTTTAGGGTCAATAAATTAAGTACTAGTGAAACACTGGGGTCGATGTAATCAACTAGTCCCCACCTCCAAATTTCAGGCCTTGTGTCTTTAGTAGAAAGGGTTATTATTATTATTGAGGTGAGCTGGCAGAATGGTTCACACCAGACAAAATGCATAGCAGCATTACAACCATCTTTATGTCCTGAGTTCAAATTCTGCCCAGGTCAACTTTGCCTTGTTTCCTTTCAGTGTTGATAAAATAAAGTACCAACTGAGCACTGGGGTTGCTGTAATTAACTAGACCCTCCCCAAAAATTTCAGCCCTTGTGCCTATATTAGAAAAGATTATTTAGCATATCAGACAAGATGCTTAGCAGTATTTCATCTGTCTTTAAGTTGTGAATTCAAATTCTGCCAAGGTCACCTTTGCCTTTCATCCTTTTGGAGTCGATGAAGTAAGTATCAGTTAAGTAGTGAGGTCGATGTAGTTGACTAACCACCTCCCCCAAAATTTCAGTAGAAAGGATTATCATTATTATTACTATTATATGAAGGTAGTGAGCTGGCAGAATCGTTAGCACTCAGGAAAAAATGCAGCTCCTCTCATCCACAAGTTCATATGTATGCACATATAGGCACAGGTATGGTTGTGTAGTAAGAAGCTAGCTTCCCAACCACATGGTTCTGGGTTCAGTCCCACTGCATGGCAACTTGGGCAAATGTCTTCTATTATAGCCTTTAGTGGATTTAATAAACAGAAACTAAAAGAAGCCCTGTGTGTATGTGTCTGTTTATCCAACCACCACCATCTGACAACTGGTGTTGATAGGTTTAAGTTCTTATAACTCAGCAGTTCAGCAAAAGTAACCAATAGAATAAGTATCAGTCTTTAAAAAAAAAAAGTACTGGGCTCAATTCATTCAACTAAAAATTCTTCAAGGTGGTGCCCCAGTATGGCCACAGTCTAATGACTGAAATGAGTAAAAGAAAAGAAATAAAAGATATAATTTAGCATGAAGAAAGAAAGCAGAGGAATTCCTTGATTGGGGGAACACCTATTTCCATAAATCTTGACAGAATGATAGTGATGTGACACTGATACATCTTTGGAGATAATTTTTAATTTGTAAGTGAAATTTCAAAATAAAATCTTTGAAACAATCTGATTTAAAACACCAAAGCAAACTAATTAACCAAGGACTGATAAGAACAAACATAATTTCATGTTATAGAATTAAAACTACAGATGAACAGCCCTAACCAAAGTCACTTAGGCCTTTTTAAATTATTTCTACAGATTTTTTTTTAATAGAAATTAAAGCTAGCACTGAAAGTTATGAAATTTCATATATGAATAGACTAAGTAAACAATGTGATTGAAGATAGAGAAATAGGTAGTGGGTGTATATATGACATATTTTAGGATTTCTTGCTTCTTCTTCTTCAGTATCACATCCTATCCAGCCTAAATAGCTGCAAAATACTGCATCATCATCATCGTAACATAATTGAGCTGAAACAGTGCTGCAAAATGAAATCATAATTTACCATCAAAATGTAATATCTTAGTGTTGTCTCTTTTCATGTAACAAAATCATGTGGGTTTTTTTTAAAATTATATTTTAAAGGTTATTAGGTACATGCTTGGTTGTGTAGTTTAGACATTTTAGATTGGAGCAAACTGGTTCTGAATCCATTCCTTGTAAAAATGCTGTCAGTGAGTTTCTTCTAATATAACTGCAGGGTGACCAGTACTTTGGAAACGAAATTTGGTAGATGGTATCTCCATGATGTGTGTTGTGTGCACATGAGTGTGTCTGCATGTGTGTGTATGAGTTTCCTTGCATGTGTGTGTATGAGTGTGTCTGCATGTGTGTGTATGAGTTTCCTTGCATGTGTGTGTATGAGTGTGTCTGCATGTGTGTGTATGAGTTTCCTTGCATGTGTGTGTATGAGTTTCCTTGCATGTGTGTGTATGAGTTTCCTTGCATGTGTGCATGTGAAAAAGAGAGAGTGTTCCCCTTGTCTTAATACATGTGCATTGATCAGAAACAGGTATCACTGGCCTACAAAACTGTTATTTGTTTACAATTCCCTATGAAATCTAGTTTGGACTGGGAGAAATATAACCTTGCCTTGGAAGCAGATGAGTGTATGTGACAGGAAGAGCATGCAGCTATAGGAAAATCTGCTGAACAATGATAAGGAAGATGAAGATGATATATTAAAGTTCAGTTGATTTTCAAAGTATTAAAAGAGTAAAGATAATGCCATCCCACTGTACTGATAGTCTTTCTGATAAGGATTAGTAGTATAGAAAAAAATATATATCTATACATTGCAACAAGTTAGAATGAAAACTAGGTTGCAGATATAGTTCACTGGAAGTTTGCTTTGACTGTACTCTAGCACAAAAAATGTGTGATGTTAAAAGCTGGCTCCATCACACAACAGTTCAATACTGAATAAAATGTGTAAAGAGTAAAAAAAAAAAATAATAATAAATAAAATGGCTATACTACTTTTGATATAGATTAGTTATAAAGTTAAAAAAATTTAATTTTCTTTTTAAAAATGGAAAAAGAAAACAAACAAGAAGCAAACAAAGGCAATTTCAACCTTTTTGTTCCAGTACATTCAACTAATTTCTGACGATACTCATATAAACATGTAGAAAATTACCAATACAGCAATGAAAAGAATAAATTCTTTGATTCAAAATGAGTGAAGAAAGAGCAAAATTTAGAATAGAAAGAAAAGGAAGGAAAAATTGAAATGAGAGAAAGAAAGAGGAGACCAAACAGCGGTGAAGAAAATCATAAAAAAACTAAAAAATTCCATCACTACCAAACTGGTAAAGTTTTAAAAACAAAAATGAAAAGAAAAACAGAAAAACTTGTAAATAAATTGAGAGGAAATTAAAATCAGTGAATAAATGAAGATAGATGAAGAGACAATAAAGAAGAATATCGAGAAAGGGAAAAAAAACATGTTTTCTTCTAAAAAAAATGTCAAAGAGGCAAAAGAAAAGAGAAAATTGCAAAAGAAACAAGAGAAGTGTAATGAAAAGAGATAATGGGTTAGCAAAGTGAGAGATAAATAGGGTTTTATGGTAGAAATCAGAAGAAACAGCTAAGAGTGTGGAATTCAGAAAAAGAAACACATTGATTTTGAGAAGATAAAGAAATAAGGGAAGTAAAATATAATACGAAAAAGAAAAGAAAAAATACAAGGAAAACAAAACACAAAAGAACAGTAGTAGTAGTAGTAGTAGCAGCTGCAGCAGCAGTATTATTATTATTATTATTATTATTATTATTATTATTATTATTAGTAGTAGTAGTAGTAGTAGTAGTAGTAGTAGTAGTAGCAGCAGCAGCAGCAGCAGTAGTAGTAGTAGTAGCAGCAGCAGCAGCAGCAACAGTAGCAATAGCAGTAGTAGCAATAATTTATAATGCATGGTGTGTTAATAGTAGTTGTAATGGTAAAGTAAGAGTGACACAGAAGGAGTTAGTAGGTTGGTCTGTGAAGTTAGTGGTCATAAAAGAGGAAAGATAAAAAATTTTTTTTTTTTAAACCCCACAGAAATAGCATAAAGAAAAAAGGGTGAAACATGTTGCATGAAAGAGTGGTAAGAGAGAAAATAGAGGGGAAAGGTCAAAGTGAATGCAAGAGAGATAATACCACTGAGACACAGTGTGTGTGTGTGTGAATCTTTAGTAGAGAAAGTAAGTGATTGAGAGTGGCCAACTGTGAAAGAATAGTATAAGAAAAGGGAGGGCGACAGTGAGAGGAAAGTGTGTGAGAGGGTGAAGAAAGTGTGGTAGTGAGGGAGAGAGATAGTTACCGTAAGAGAGATAGATTAAGATGTAAGCAATACAGAGATATAGTGAGAGACTAAACAAGAGCAAAAAGGAAAGATAGTGAAAGAGAGATTGTAATACAGAGAGAGAGAGCAAGAGTGAGAGTTAAGAATAAAGGAGAGAGAGAGAGAGAGAGAGAAAGAGTGAGAGGTAAGTGTAAAGGAAAGAAAGAAAGATATTGATTGTAAGAAAGCATGAGGAAGCAAGTGTAAGACAAGGGAGAAGTAATTGAGTGAGAGATAGAAAAAGAGAGTGAGCACCTAACAGGGAGAGAGAAAGTGAAAGTAGGAAAGAGAGAGAATGAGAGAGTCAGTGTTAAGCAAAAGAGTGACTGAATGTAAAAAAAAGTGATTGAATGAGAAAATGAAAAAGGAAAAATAAATGTTTCAAAGAGAGGGGCAAAATAAGAATGTTAGAGGGGCTGATTAAAAAGAGATAGTGAAAGAAAAGTATGATTTACAGGGAGACGATTGAAGCAGTAAGTAAAAAAGCAAACCTGAGGTGTGTGTGTGTGTGTTGTGTGTGTGTGTGTGTGTGTGTGTGCACAAGTGATTCAAATTGACAGAATGAAAGTATGAGAGAGTGCAAGAGAGGGTTGGTGAAAATGGAGCTCAGAACAAGAGAAAGTAGAGAAGTGGTAGATGGGAATGAGTGAAGGAGGAGGATGAACATAAGTGAGAGATGACGGAAAGGATGTAAATGTAAGATGGAAGTTAAGCATAGAGTTGAGAGAAAAAAATGGCTATTTAAAGGGTTGAAAGTGTTTCAAAATAATACTTCAATGGAATCTGAGGTCTTTGGAGTAATGTTACTCGATAGAGTGAGTAGGTCAGAGATCAGAGAAGCGCTCCAGTTAGGGCCACAACTTCTCCAAATTGAGAGATCTTAGCTCCAATACTACAGACATAGGGTAAATGTCTTGGAAAAGAATCACAGAATGGATTTTATGGGCAAAAATCCAAATGGCAGGAGATCCAGTAGCAGACCACAAGCAAGATGGATAGATAACTTCCATGAGCTCAGTTGGCTTTGCTTGGGGATTTTGCTGGGTCAACTGGAGACAGCTGCTTCTGACAGGACCCAATGGAAGGCATGCATGAGAACTCTGCCCCCTAGGATCCTCTCAGGAATAAATGAGTAAAGCAGACGGGATGAGATGTTTATTTCCCAAATAGCTACAGGTACAGACATTACTGTGTGGTTAAGACTTCATATGAACTACATTGTTCCAAGTTCAATCCCACCATTTGGAGTGAGTGATTTCTCTCAGACATTCAGGTCAAGCAATGTTGAGGGAGTAAAATTTGCAAAAACAACAAAAGCCCTTCTTATATGAGCGCATAACTTCTATACATCAATTTTCAACAGATGTGCTTGCGTTAAGAAGTTTGCTTCCCAGCCTCATGGTCCTGGGTTCAGTCACAGCATAGCACCTTGAGCAAGTGATTCTACTATAAGCCTCAAGCTGACCAAAGCCTTATGAGTGAATTTGTTAGACAGAAACTGAGAGAAACCCATTTGTATGTATGTATGTATGTATGTATGTATGTGTGTGTGTGTGTGTGTATGTTGGAGAGTGTCTTTGTGTCTGTGTTTGTCCCTCATCACTGCTTGGCAACAAGTGATGGTGTGTTTACATCCCCATAAGTTAGCAGTTAGGCAAAAGAGACTGATAAAATAAGTAGCAGGCTTCAGAAAAGAAAAAGTACTAGGGTCAATTCATTCAACAGAAATTCTTCCCTGTGGTACCCCAGCATGGCTGTAGTTTAAAGAACTAAAACACATAGAAGATGAAACATGTATCCTGCCTTTTGCGTGTATTTGGATGATAAGCAATAAGCATAATTTTCTTGAAATGTTGTGCACTTTGTTGTTTACATATATTGATTTTTGCATCAAGATATCTTGAGTTTGTCTTCAAAAGTTTTCCAATTACTAGTATATAACATCTAGAATTTTTTTCCAGTGGTGCATTCAAGTCATATGTGATGACAAATGATTTTTTTTTTTTATATATTAATAATAACCTTATATATAAATAATTGCCATGAGATACAATTAACCTTTTTCATATTAACATACCTGAGACCATTCCTGGTTTTGTGATATAAAACAGGTCATTTTGAAGTCTATGTAGATAATTTTCTCAAGGAGTTTTAAGTACCAGCTTAATAATAATAATGAGCTTATTATATACTGTACGAAAGCACATTACCTATCATCAGCAAAGGGTAAGAAAGGAGCAAGGGTCAAAGAAATAAAGACAGCTTTGAAAGCATAGAGAGCACCCACAGTATATACAATAAAACATAGAAAAGAGAACATTAACCCTTTTGATACCAACCCACCTGAAACTGCCTCTGGCTCTGAAGTACAAATGTCTTTGTTTTCTGAAGTTCTGAATTAAAATCTTTCACCAAACCTTAGTCACATTTTATGTTCCTAACACTAGCTTAATGATAAAGTTATTTTACTAAATTCTTTCTTATATTTAAAATTAATTGAGAAAAAACACAGAGCACCTCAACAGAAATATGGTAACAAAAGGGTTAAAAGAACAATAAAGAGGAAAGGGTGCATAGGCATTTAAGGAATAGTGCTAGTGAATTTCAAAATGCATGGAATTTTTGAAGGATGCATTGTCTTGTCAGCTAACAACTAGCCGGAGTAGTTTCTTTTATTTCATACTGTGATAGATCTGAGCAGAAAAAAAAACAGTTTCCAAAAGTTATGGTTGCTGTGTTGGGCTGTTTTTAGATTTAATAAATAATCTAGCTATCTTACTGAATCCTTCATGGACAGTGAACTTCATAAACATGGCTGCAAGAGAATTAAGGCAGTAAAACTTGACCAATACTCAAATTTATGTTTGATTAATAAACATGATAAAATCTTTAGCTACTGTTTATTCTTGACATCACTATAGACATAAGCAAATTGCACCAGAATTTTAATGCATGAAACATTACCTTAGGAATTATTCCACCTGAAGGCAACACTGATGATATGTGAATGAGATGGTCATTCGCATTGAACTGTATAGTTAATGAATGTGTATGACATATCTCCTGAAACTTTGAAGGCTCAAGTCTTTATATACTTTTAATCAGATTAGATTCATTGTCTGTTGCATGTACTTGGATGTTAAGTATTATGCTACAACACCATTTTCTTTAAAAGGGTGCGAACACCGAATAGATTTTGTATTGAGATGTTGTGAGTTATTTCTGTCATAAAATGTATCCCAATTGTTGTGTGTATGTGTGTGTGTGTGTGTGTGTCTGTATGTGCGTGTGCACATGTGTGAGTGAGTGTGTGCATGCATTGTATCATATTATATCACAGTGATGGTTTACTCAAGTTTCATTTAACAGCTGATTACAACTATCAGTTCCGTTAACAAAACTCAAGTAAACAGTCACTTTTTGATATAGTAAACATATCCAACTGCTATACTCTGATTATTGAGTACTAACGTCAGATAATGCTTGCATTGAATGTGTGTCTATACATACATATAATATATATATATGTATATATACAGAGGAGGAGACCGCCTTCAGTCATGAATGACCATGGGATTGCACCTAGAAACTTACCCTCCGAGGTACAAGTTCAGTCAAGGTTGTCTATGGGAGGGCAGCAGTCACTCATGCTTACCAGCCTCCCCTTTCCACACCACTGATGTTATCCAAATCAAAAGCCAATACAACTTGGCACCAGTGATATCGCAACCCATTTCTACAGTTGAATTAACTGGAGCAAGATGAAAATAAAGTGTCTTGCTCAAGAACATAACATGCAGCCCAGTCCGGGAATTGAGTTCACAATCTCATGATCGTTAGCTCAACACTCTAACCACTGAGCCATGTGCCTTCACACACACACACACACACACACACACACACACAGATATATAAAGTAACAAACTGAGGAAAGGAAATGCTTCAAAAGGGTGTGTTAAACATCCAATTCACTGGTACTTCAGTTGGATACCATATAAATACTGGAATAATTCAATAGTATAGATAAATTAAATATAGAGATATTCTATTGACATTCAATAATTTATTTAGATTACAATATTACATTAAATACTATGAATATAATATATAACATAACATAATATTATATAAATAATTATAAAAATTATAAAAGGCCAAGAAATTGTTTCGACTAATATATATTTTTTCTGATATACATAATCACAGGTCCATTATATATAAGTCACTTCAGGGTCCATTGGTTCAGAAAGACAAAATTCCGTCTGGAAGGACGGCTGGATTGTAAAAATTAGTTCAAATGTCTAACTATTCAATCTTACATCAATTACAATTAAAAAATCAACAAAAGCATTTTAACGGATGATACAATCCAGTAAGAGCAATCCACAAGCATCGAAATTCACTGCATTATATCTCAAACACATACCAATTAAAACCCTTTGATATCCAAGATAGTTTCTTGTCATCACAACATACAATAATAACATATGTGTGTATATAAATGTATATAATTAAACATCTATGCCTTCTACGTGTAATTACAACAAAAAATATATAAACAATTACATCTTCAATACAACTACTCTTTTATCTACTTAGAATCGGCCGGTATAAAAAATTTTATTGTTTAAATTAACTAATAATAATCTTCTGTATTTATTATTTTCTCGGAGGGATAATTCCATAGTAGATATGAATAGAAACCTAATGAAAATTTCTCTCTTCATTTACTTGGGAGAATTCTGTAATTATTGCTGAAATGGAGTGTAAATGCGATAACCAAAATACCCCTTCAATACATATATATCATCATCATTATTTAACATCCGTTTTCCATGCTGGCATGGGTTGGACAGTTCAACTGGGGTCTGGGAAGCCAGGAGGCTGCATCAGGCCCCAATCTGATCTGGTAGTGATTCTACAGCTGGATGTCCTTCTTAACACCAACAACTACGTGAGTGAGTGTAGTGGCTGCTTTTTATGTGCCACCGGCACAGGGGCAAGGCAGTTGACCATGATCAGATGGTGCTTTTTATGTGCCATCAGCACAGAAGCCAGTCAAAGTAGCACTGGCATCGGTCATGTCCAGAGAGTGTTTTTTACATGCTACCAGCACAGGGGTCACAACTACAATTTCCATCTGATTTGATTTTTATATTGCTGATGTTGACGTACTTGACTCAATAGGACTCCTCAAGCACAGCATGTTGCCCTACAATCCAAGGTACTTTTGAGTAGGCTGGTTATGCAACACTGGTCTAGGTTACAGCTGTGGACTCACTTTATTTGCTGGGTCTTCTCAGTCACAGCATACCTCCAGAGGTCTCACTCTTTTGTCATTGCCTCTGTGAGGCCCAACGTTCGAAGGTCATGCTTCACCACTTCATCCCATGTATTTCTGGGTCTCCCTCAACCCCAAATTCCTTCCACTGTTTGGGAGTAGCACTTCTTCACACAGCTCTCCTCGTCCATCCACAGTACATGACCATACCAACACAAACGTCTCTCTTGCATGCCACAACCGATGCTTCTCATGTCTAACATTTCTCCACAGTCATGGACCATGTTTCACTGCCGTGAAGCATGGTAGTTTGCACACATGCATCATAAATCTACCTTTCACTCTGAGTGAGTGGCCCTTTGTCGCCAGTAGGGGTAGAAGCTTTCTGACCTTTGCCCAGGCTATTCTTATTCTAGTGATAACACTCTCTGAGCATCCACCCCAACTACAGACTTGGTTAGCTAGGTAGCAGAAGCTATCAAATACTAGTTTTGTCCCCTGGCATGTGATGGAATCTGTTTTCTGAGCATTTGTGGTGTTTATTGCCCTTGTGCATCTGCTGTACATGAAAGCTATCTTCCTGGTTAATCTCTCTTATGTGTCCATAGCTTACACTGGGTACATCTTATGGAGTTTCTACCTACACCTTTTTTACAGATCAAGCAGGGCCACCTACCTGAAGGGGTGTGTAATGTGTTCCTTTTACTAGAACTTTGGTCTTTCATCAATAGCTCTAAGGTCCTTTGATTCTAAACCTTGCTTCCACACTTGAAGTTTCTTCTCTAGTTCTGGTAGTGATTCTGCTATGAGGGCCAGGTTATCAGCATAGAGGAGCTCCTAGGAGCAACTCGTCTTAAATTCCTGTGTTATTGTCTAGAGGACTATGATAAATAAGAGGGGGCTGAGGGCTGATCCTTGGTGGATCCCTACTTCTACCAAGAATTCTTCACTATACTCATTTCCAATCCTAAACCTATTAACAACATCTCTGTATAGAGCCTGTACAGCCCTTATTAACCATTCGGCAATCCCCAGTTTCTGCATTGCTCACTAGATAAGAGATCGAGGGTCCCTGTCAAAGGGTTTCTCTAAGTCTACAAAAGCCAAATACAGGGGTTTATTTTTGGCTAGGTATTTCTGCTGCAGTTGCTGTACCAGGAATATAGCACAAAACCGAACTGCATCTCATCTAAGCAGACTCTGTCCCTAATTAGTTGGGCTAAAACCCTCTCTGTGACCTTCATCACCCGGTCCAGCAGTTTGATAACCCTATAGTTATTTCTATCTAATGCCTCACCTTTACTTTTGTAACAGTTGACTAAGGTGCTGCTGTGCCAGTCATTGGGTATGACTCCATCATGAACCACCTAGTTTACAATACGGGTGACTAGGCCATGGCCCTCACCACCAGATGTTTAAAGGATCTCAGTGGCGATTCCTGATGGGCCAAGGGCTTTTCCTAGCTTCATACCCTTAATTGCTTTATGTATCAGGGTGCTGTCTATTCGGATAGATGGTGCCTCTACTGGATCAACATTTGGCAGGCTCTCCTCCTCCCATTCATTCTCCACAATCACCAATCTTTCATAATGGTTTCTTCAAGCCTCTTCCTTTTCTGGATCATTAAAAGCAAGTGCACCATCATCCATGGGGACACATACATACATACATATATATATATATATATATATATGCATATACACATACGTCTATGTACATACATACATCTATACGTATATATATACATATGTGGGCACAGGGCATCATGAAACGTGTACAATAAAAAAGTACAAAGCACGAGTACATGGAACATGAAATAATCGTTTGAACAACGAAAGACACAAATGGAAAACAAAAGCAAACAACATAAAGAATGACCCTTCATCAGTTGTTGGCTGTTTTTCTAGTCTCATATTTCGAGTGTTTAACTTGATAAAGCAGTTGCTTCCGTAAAGCAAATTGAATAAAATTTGGGATTTTGCAGAGGGTCAAAATAGGTAACACAAACAGGACAGGGAAGAGAAACAGGAAGAACTGCTAAGCCTAAACGAGACTATGGTGGCCAACGCGTAAATCAAGCTAGGGCAGGAGACAAACAAGAACATGTCTTCCTCATTCCAGCTAGAACAGAGAGAAAGAAAGATGGTTGATGGTCATGTGGGAGCCACGTAAGCAAGGGAGGAGGAGTGAAGGAGAGAGAGTGACAGAATAATAGGACAGAATAGTGGGATAAGATGAGGTAAAAAAATATGAGAGAGAAAAAAAGAGAAAAGATCGAATAGAGTGTGCATCAGAATTATTAAGATAAAACTTACTTGGAAGAGGATGTATCGTGTTCAATCATACAATAATATAAATTATGTGTGTGTGTGTGTATGTGCATGTATGTGTATACATATGTTGGCACAGGAAGTCATGAAACATGTATAACAAAATACGAAGCATGAGTACATGGAGCATGAACTCTTCTTTCGAACAACAAAAGACACAAATGGAAAACAAAGCTATATATATATACATACCTATATAAATATATATATATATACCTATATGAATATACATACCTGTATATATATATATATATATCTTTTATCGTTTACTGGTTTCAGCCCAGTACTGAGGTTATACTGGTGAACCACTTATATATGTATATATAAGTATAAATCTATATATATAAATATATAGATGTAAATATATATAGTGTACTGTTCACTTTTGCCAAAAGGATCGGCAAGAAGGCACTCAATTGAATGAGAATGAAGAATAGATGAATGAATGAAGGATCTCAAAAATGTGATTGTTCAGGCAGGTGTGTATAGCTTACCTTGCATGATCCAGTAATGATTCAGGCTCATAAAATCTAGTTTTATGACGAAGAAACTTAGAATAATTCACATATAATGCCTTTATTCATTAATTGATGTATGTATAACATATGTAGGTACAAACACACAGATACACATTTTTCAATTCTCTTGCAAGATGTGTGTTTGTGTGTGTGTGTGTGTGTGTGTGTGTGTGTGTGTGTGTGTGTGTGTGTGTGTATGTGTTTGTGTGTGTGTGTGTGTGTGTGTGTGTGTGTGTATGTGTTTGTGTGTGTGTGTGTGTGTGTGTATGTGATTGTGTGTGTGTGTGTATGTGTTGTGTGTGTGTGTGTGGTGTGTTTGTGTGTGTGGTGTGTGTGTGTTGTGTATGTGTTTGTGTGTGTGTGTGTGTGTGGTGTGTGTGTGTGTGTGTGTGGTGTGTGTGTGTCTTTTGCGGATGTATATCAGTGAAACTGATAAACCAGTGTTTTAGAACAAAACTAACATGTGTTCTTTGTTCCGTCTATGCTACTTACACTTGCGATTCTAAAATACAGTAAATCAGTGACTGACCCTTTGAAAAACAACAACAAATAATGCTTGTTGTTTTCAAAATGTTATACAAAATATAAACTTTCCCTCAGACTGCATTTGTAGTCAGTTTCCAAACTGTTAAGCAAATGAAAGATAAATCTACTAGTGATTAGGATACCAGGAAATGTTTTCCTATAGAGATAAATGAACTCTGTACAGTAAGCTGACAAATCATTCAATAATTCTATAAAAACTGAGGCATCTTAAAAAGATAAATTACAACATCCTGAGATGCATATCTGCAACTAGGCAGAATGAAATGTTAGATGTTGAAGTTACTTGACCAAAATGTATTGTAGTGTTTTCTCACATCATCATCATCATCATCTTTTAAAGTCCATCTTCTATGCTGGCATGAGTTGGAAAAGTTGACAAGATCCAACAGGCCTGAGGACTGCGTTGTGAACTAATTTCTGCTTTGGCATGGTTTTAACAGTCGGACACCTTTTCTACCTCTAAACACTTTGCAGAACATGCTAAGTGCTCTTTTCATAACACAAACCCTAGTGGGGTGGCTGTGCAGTTCACAAGACTAAGAATTCCTTTGACTGAGTGGAGCTACTGTAGAAAGGAAGTGTGGATTTACGCTGGATGAGAAGTTAAAGTTTGAAAGAAAGTACCAGAACAGAACAGGGTTCTTGCTGTGGGGGAGTTACATGACAACTATTATTATAGAACCAGAATGGAGATAGGAAGAACAGGACAATAGTCATGATGAAAGGCTAGAATCGTCATGCGATGCAAAAATACAGAAAAAAGGTCACCTTTAATTCTCCAACATCCACAAGCAATTTTACTTCAAAAAGTAAGGTTCATGACAGTCAGAGAAGGGTGCTGAATCTAAAAGACTGATATGAAAGATGTCGAGTGTGACTGAATAAATGTTAGGCTGTATTAGATATTAAACACAAGTGATTGAAAGAGTGACTGGGGAACATTACAATTATGAAAATGCAATGCATTTGGACCATAAGTGCTCAATGGAAATGTGCCATGTATCATTTGAAAAAGAAGACTTACTGAAGAAATTGAAAGGCGACAAGGACAGAGTTAGGGAGGTCAGTCAAATATCAGGATACTAGATGTAGTATAACAGATTACAAAACATCAAGATTGACAATGTACAATACAGCAACATAGACCAGTGGTTCTCAACCATTTTTAGCCTATGAACCTCTTTGATTCCTATTTTCCTTGGGTGGACCCTCATAATTGTTTGAGGTTTTAAAAATCCTATCATATTTAAACATTATTAGGAATTGTATTAAAAAAAATTGATGAAATATTTTGTGCATTGTAAAAGTGTAACCAATTTATTAAGTATAATTTTTTACATCAAAATTTTACATGGACCCTGGTTGAGAAACACTGACTTAGACAAAACCCCTGTTAAAACACTGCTGCTAATGATAGAGATAACGTTGTTATTTAATATTTTAGATGTTGCTAGTTTAGTTTTAGGAATGGAAACAACTACATCTGAAGTTTTACAACACTAGTTTTTATTTTCATAACATGTAACATAACCTTTTATGTTACATGCTTTATTTTTTTTAATGTGTCCTATTTTTTATGTTGCAATTTTTTTTTAATGCATTATTCACCAAATATATTTTGCTTTAAAAAAAAATGCATGTTGCAGATTCTATTTATAATCAGTCTATTTATAATCAAACAGATGGAATTCTTAGATTCCTACTGCATTGCAGGATAGTCTGCAATGGAACTAGACTTAATAAACATTCCATCAAAGGATTTTTTATGGAATTTTACTGTCTATTGAGTCATAAATGCAGAGGCATCTATAAGGAAAAAGAACTGTTATGTTCAGAATATGTCTCAATCAGTGGTTGGTTCAGTGAAACTTTATTTAGAATTTACAGCCATTCTATACCACAGTGTGGCAATGAGAGAGAGAGAGAGAGAGGGAGAGAGAGTGCATGTGCAAAAGACAGTAATTTATTCTTACTGTATTAAGTGCTTTTTTCTAGAACTTCTCACAGTAATTTAGAACAGGTTTACTTGGATTTTCCAAGATCAAAATCCTTTCACAGATACAGAGAAATCAAGAGTTGCCTTCATCAATAAAAGCAGCAATACCACCCTCACTAAATAAGAAATGTTACAAAAACTGTAAGGGTATTAATAGTGTACAAAAAGGAGAAAATTTTGTAGTCTCTCAAGAACTGTTTTTTAAAAATTTTTTCCTGCTTTTTTATTAATTTACCTACAGTTTTACAAGGGACACAGCAAATTTTTGTCGGAGGGAGAGATTGTTAATTAAATCCCCAGCATATTATTCTTATTTATTTTACTGACCTTTGAAGAATAAATGATGAAGTAATATCTGGCAACATTTGAACTTAAAACAGCAAGATAGTGAATGAATCACAGTAAAGCATCTAGTCTCAGCTGTGTACACTTTTCACAAGGGAATATTGTATGATTATCAAAAGACATTTACTTATTTTACCACTACAAATAATGGAAGTTAAAGCTGACCTTGGCATGGTTTCAACTCGGAATAGATACAATTAATTAATCACACAAATGTACACAACCGTAAGCATGTAATTCATCACTTTACCACAATGACTGTCTCCATTAATTTCTCATACAAAGATTAAATAATGTGTAATATACAACAATGTATTACTGGTACTTAAAATGCAAGGCAGTCAACCGGATAGTGTAATGTAGCTATTTAAGTTTGCTATCTGTGAAGGAGAGTGCTTGTGTATTTAGAGAAAAGTTAGGCATAAGAGGGTTTACACGCTGTGTGCAAGAGAGACGATTGCACTGGTTTGGTCATGTGAGGTGGATGGATACTGAGAGCTCCATAAAGAAGTGCTAATCTCTCAAAGTAGAAGGAATATGTGGAAGTGGGCGACCCAGAAAGACATGGGATAAAGTACTGAAGGAGGATATCTGAATGCTGAACCTTTCAGGCAAGATGATAAAGGAGCAAGAGGCCTTGTGCCTAGCTGTACTCAAGAAGACCTGTGCTCCACAGCAGAAGTCTTAAGAACAGTGCTGCTGCTGGAGAGGATTGGCCTGCAAGAGTCCTGTGCT
>NC_043006.1:101411435-101523935 GCF_006345805.1 Octopus sinensis | reverse complement strand
AGACAGATATTCTGGAAAATAGTTCATCCCTTGTAGCTCAGTTTCAAATGAAACTTTTTCAAAAAGAATCCAGAGACAATACTTCTACTACAATAGGATGTGAAAATGCATGGGTAAGTGCACATATTAAAAATAGTGTGTGCGTGTCTGTGCATGCAAACATATTCTGGAAAGAGTGTCTGTAGATGCATATGTACATATATATATAAGAGCTTGCATGTGTTTGTGCACACATGTAACATTGGTTATCTGCATGTGTTTGCTAACACATACAAATGAGAGAGAGAGAGAGAGAGAGAGAGATTCTGATGCCATCATATCAATATCGGTAGTGCCTGATTTACCATGTTGGCATAACTGGGCAGTACATTGGATTCCCTTCTCATTTTGTTTTTATATTGTTTTTAAAAAAATTAAAAAAAGACCGATTTCATGGTCTGTAACCTTTGCAGTAACAACTGATATAACAGGAACAATTGAGCACATTGAACTTTCCAGCAATATTGCTTAACTTTGTCTTTACAAATTTAAGAGTTCAGTCCACCCTGAAGTATATTCAAATTTTATTTCAGAATCTTTCCACTAAATTTAATTTGAAACTTGAACAGCCACATGGGTCATTTTGCAAATAAAGGCAGAAAATAAAACTCAAATCAATTTACATACTGAGTCTTGCATGGCAGAATAAAGAAGCAGTGATATAGAAATGGCACTGGTGTATGACAAAAAAGTGAAGTAGTGTGAGTACATAGAGTGAGTCAAAGAGTTGGAAACATTGTAAGCAGCATGAGAGTATCCGAGAGATGAAATTAATTTATGCTGAAATAAGTAGAGAGAAAGAAAGAGATGGGATTAGAAATAACGGCAGCAATAGTAGCACTGCAAAAAAAAGAGGAGAAGAGATAAGTAAAGTGATAGGAACACTAATGGTAAGAAGAGAAGTAGGAGTCATGAATAGATATCTATGCTATTGTAGAAAGAAAAAGTTAATGATGATGATATAAGCATCAGATAGAAGAGAATGGATTATGACAGAGTAGAAGACAGCACAACCAGTGTTAGAAACGGTGATCGGTGAAAATGTAGCTATAAATAATAGAAGCTAAGGCAGTCAATGTCAGCTGAGAAAAGAAGAAAGAAACAGTGATTTCCTCCACAGATGACAGGAGCTGATGCAACGTGATTTTATACATACATACATACATATACATAATATATATATATATAATATATATATATATATATTCATGCCTTTTAAATATTATTTCCATGATGTATTGTCATGGAAAGAACTCTTAAATAACCAGATAGAAATACATACAATACATATCATGAAGTCAAGTGAAAAAATATTAGCAAAAGTGCTTACTTCTTTAGAGTACTGTGACAAGAAAATGCAATATATATATATATATACATATATATATATATATATACATACACAGGGTGCGTAAGATATTTGAGGACAGATTTATGTTTATTAATAAAAACATATATATTAACAGGTAATAACTTTATTTATCAAAAAATGCTATGAAGATAAAAATAAACCTTCTTTTCTATGATGTTATTCAATAAAGCCACCTTCGGCTTCAACAACTGCTCCTATGTGACATCTAAATCATCTACATGTTGTAATCAAGTGGTCCAGGTTCATTTTGGACATTACTCTGACTATGCCAGCTTTCAAAGAAACTTTGGTGTTATGGGTGTGTTCAGTGACCTCTCTCTCAAGAATGTTCCACATATAATAGTCCAATGGATTGAGATCTGGGGAATTAGAAGGCCAAATGTTAGGGGTTATGTGATCATGAAAATTTTCAGCCATCCATTCCTGTGTTACTAGAGCCATGTGTGATAGTGCAGAGCCTTACTGAAACACAAATGGCCTTCCACTGCATACATTGTCTATCCAGAGCTTAACAATTATTTCCAGGACCTCAATGTAGGCAGCAGAGTTAACTTTAAGGCTTTGTGGAAAGAAGTAAGGAGGCATCACATGTCCTTCATTGCTGACAACTCCTAAAACCATGACAATTTCAGGAAATTTTGCATGCATAACACTTGGAACTTGCACATAACCATTTCTCATTTTTTCTGTTAACTTTTTGATCTTGGTCCAAGTTTTTATCCTTTGAGAAAAAACTAAACCAAATCTTTTTCTGCTGGATTTTTCAATTTGTAGTAATTTTCTATTGCTTTTTCTGACAAACTAACCTTTCCTCATCATATAAGACTTATATCAAATGTCTTCATAGACAACATTTCTAACTGTTCATTCTGACACATGGAGATCTTTCACAATTGACCTTTTGGATGTTCTGGGATTGTAATCAATGGTCTGTTGAACTTGCTGGATAAATTCAGATGTTCTGATGATTTCAGAGCATTTACAATGCTTTTTATGCTTTGATACTGGTGATACATTTCCATCTTCAGTCTCTAACTCCTTACAATCTTTGTAGACGAAAAATCTAGCAACTTTTAAAATTCAAGATATTTCTAAATCACTATGCTTAGCCTTTATAACCATAATAACAACATGCTTGTTCACTTCTTGAGTAAGCTGAGGGTCTGCTATTATTATTATTATTGTGTGTTCATAGAAAAAGAGAAATTTGGGTTTGAAAGGTTCTTTCAAGCATGTTTAGGACAGGGGTACCTCTATTGCGCTAGTACCATGGGAAATGTATGCAATAAATTCTGTGAAGTGTAAAGATGAGAGTCTTGTGGAGGATATCCCTAGTGCAGATATCACAAAAAAAGCACCTAATTTGGGAAGTAGTTAGTATTACAAAAGACAACAGGCTGTGTGGAAAATAAAACACGAATGAGATGTGAGCCAATGCTCCATCTAGAGGAGCAGTTCCTCTGAATCTATGCTTACTCCAACCATGGCAAACCATCCAATCTATGCCAGCATGGAAACAATTATCAACATAACATGAGAGGAAAGGAAAACAATGAGAAAGAGAAAATATATCTGCATGAGAATGAAAATCAGGATCCAACAAATATTGTTCTGTTAAGTACAATTTTATTTTAAAAGTAAAAAGTAGAACAAAAGAAAGATAATGTGATGAGAGAAAGAGAGAAAGGGAAGGAGAGGGAGAGAGAGAGAGAGAGAGTAAATGAGAACATTGAGACATAGAAATGCCGGACATAGATGAATTGTGTTCAAAATGAATCAAATAACAATGATTGATTGATATTCATTATCCACCATAGTTGCAGCCGGTAAATTATGATATAAAATTCCAAAGCATTTTGGAATGTCAAAATCTGAAGAACATGAGAAAGAACAAGGTGTATCACATGCAGAATTTCAAATGCTGTCCTCTAATTAATGTTAAGCTAGTAAATTTTGGTACCAAAATCTGCTGCCTTTTAATCATGAATAAATAAACTACTGAAATTTATGCAACATTTAACCTCTCTTTCCTTTTCTAGCAGCCTCTCATCCCAATTGCCTTCATTCAACCATCATACTCTCATTCCCTTCACACTGCATCATTCTAGTTCTTTTTTGGGCATCACTTTCACTTCTATTCATCTTCTTTTTCTACCATATTGTCTTGAGTGTATGAACATCATGAAGTGGTGAAAAGTCTTAAACTTTAAGGCGTACAAGATGATTTCTACTAGTGATGTACCTATGATAAAATGCATCCAACATGCTTCATAAAATGGCTGGTGAAGAAGCAATGATGACATTGGATTAAGGGGGCTCTGATTTTGCTGAAGACATGACAACCTCTCTAGCGCTTGTGCTATGATAAAATACACGCAATACACTCTAAAGCAACTGGCAATAAAATGAGCGTCATAGAAACCAAACTATTTATGAGGTCTGTAATTTTGAATAAGAACTGAGATGTATTGTAACAATCCATTCAGTTCCTGTCAGTATGGAAAATGGGCATGAAAGAGCGAGTGCACATGTGTAGGTGTGAAGAGACAATTATCCAAGGGTTGGTGGTTCATACCCTGTTAGCAGAAATTTGCAATGTCTATGGGCATGCTACTTAACTAGCAACAGCCCACTAGGTATAGCTGTAAAAAATACTGTATCACAATATGTTATAAGATCCTTGGTATCAACAGTGGTAATACTAAAATTTCAAAACTGGTTTATTGATTTGCTCTGCTGAGTGCAAATTGTTTTTATGGCAACTACAGTACACTGGAATTCTGACATACAAGAGTTATTTTACAACCATGTAAGCCTGCAAACATTTTAAATTAAGGATCATTTTGACAAGCCTATCAAGTTAAAAGGCAGAAAGATGAATATTAGTTCTTTTATCTGACTAATCAAACTATAAAATAAGTTCTTAGAATCTAGTATAACAGATTATAAACATAATCATAAAAATAAAAAGGAAGAGAAAAGACTCTACTAAGAGAAAGAACAATTAAGTGAAATGTAATTTAAGCTGGCGAATAGGATAATGAGATTGAACAAATGCCTGTAGCTACAAATATTAAAATACTTTAATAGTCACAATTCTTAATATACCAATAACATGTTGATTCAATCCAGACAAATGATGACTGAAGTGAATGAAGAAGATCTATATTCCATTGGCTGTGAGACATGAGATTCACTAGACTGTATAGCATAAAAGTTAACTAAAGCAGCTAAATCTAAAGGAATCAAGAAAACAGCTGGGGATTTGTAAAAGAGAAGGTTGATATAACATATATGAAAATGTGATTAATAAAATAACAAATAAAAGTGTCTGACGAGATTGAAACGGCATTAATTCCAGTGATCTATGTTTTAAATCTTCTTTGACTGAAGCACTAATGATTCACCAAAGAGAATTGAAAATCACAGAATAAATTAAAAAAAAAAATGGCAAGATGTGATTGTGTAGATCCACCAAAGAAAACCAGATGTAAAAACATGAACGGTGGTAATGATGATGGAGATACTGGTGGAGGTGATATGAATGATGCTGTTGATGAGGATGACAGGAAACAGCAACAGTGTTTTAAAGTAACAAAATCCATCTCAATATAGTTAGAAAACTTATAATATTTGAATAAACCTTTCTATCAAAAGTTCATGGGTAAGTTTTTGCAGCGATGAGTTGTAACTAGCTGAATTAATTCTCTTTTAATACCTATTTCTTTATTACCCACAAGGGGCTAAACACAGAGGGGACAAACAAGGACATACATAGGTATTAAGTCGATTACATCGACTCCAGTGCGTAACTGGTACTTAATTTATCGACCCCGAAAGGATGAAAGGCAAAGTCGACCTCGGCGGAATTTGAACTCACAACGTAACGCAGACGAAATACCGTTAAGCATTTCGCCCGGCGTGCTAACGTTTCTGCCGGCTCGCCGCACAAACTTCTACTTTTAAACTGATCTAAACTAGAACCTTACAAAATTTCATGCTGGTTTGTGTTCCAAACACCAGTTTAATAATGACAAAGTTATTTTACGAAAATTTTTCATCACTTTTTAAAACCAAGTGAAATGAAAGCAGTGTGTTTCATCAGAAACTTGATAACATATTTACCCTATGGACATCATGAGAAAAATGGAATATAATTTTAAAACCATAAAAACCTAAAGTAGATCACAATACAGCTATTCTTCTGCACTGTATGTATGCATATTTGTATGTATGTTTGTACGTACATATATTATTGGTTATGAAACTGTTAATTAACAATGAGTTACAAAAAGAAATACATGAAAAATAAACAAGTTAAGGATGGCTCATATTGTGACATAGATTAACTTTTAAACAATTGAAAAGGCATACTTAATCCAAACATCTTTGGTAGAAGAGAGCAGAAATAAAAATGATTTTATATGCTATTACTGACTCTTAAGTTAGCTATGTTTGAATGTTTATTACCACTCCTTTCTTTAAGTGGTTGAATGGTTTTAAAATGCCAATTAACAATCATTGGCAGCAATGTTGTTTTATACACCACATATTATTTACAAGTTTCCATTAAAAAATTGCTACTCTTTGAAGGTTCCAACATTACTCCATCACCTACGACTGCTATCAACATCACGAAAGCAAGTGAAGTAGTTTCTTATTAATTGTTCAACTTGCTGATCTATCGAGTAAATCATCTCCACTAACTCCCTGCCTACTTTAAAATCACTCTGAAACATCCAAACAGCTTGCAATTTTTAATAGCTGCACTCTTCATCTCCTTCAGCAGAACTACCTGAAACTTTACAATAGCATGGACAACACTTCAACCAGAAATAACGAAAATGAGAACAAAAATGGCATTGAATTTCTCCATTAATGAAATCAGTATGATATTCCACAGAAGTTTAATTCCTGCAGTTTACATCTTGATCATCCTGATAGTGAATATTCATATTTCATTTGAGGAAAGTAAAAACCAAATATTCTTTGTTGTACAATAGAAAGCAGAGAAAAGCAAAAAGACCTATTCAATCATTTGAAGACGGATACTAAAGCAGGATGTTATAAAATTATAAATAAATCCAAAAAGAATACAGCGATAATAAAGTTCTATACATTGCCAAAAAGATTTAGGTAATTAAGTAAATTTCTTTACATTGAAATAACTTACAAATATACTCAATTACAAAATCTTTGAAAAATACAAATATGTTAAAAATCAAAACTACACAATATAACACAGCTGTCTCTTTTATCTATTTTTAGTTCTTCCTTTATTGTTGGTTTCTATTAAATAACTTTAATATCATGCCAATGCTGCATTTGGTTGACTTTTGATTCTTAAGATGCTGGTTTACACAGGAAAAAAATATATTCTAGAAATACTGTAATGGCACTAGTCTCACAGAAATTCTAACAAAAAAACTTAAAAACAACTACACAAAAACTATCATGAAGCAAACAACAAAGAGAAACTACAGAAGAAAAATCACGTGATTTTACGAGAAACTCCTTTAATGACTTGTACAAGTACAGATGGTAGGGAGCCAAGAAAACTCAGGCTAATTTAGTATCCTTAAAATCATGAAAATCAACTTATCCTCCCATCTTATTAAATACTGATTCATTGGTTCCAACCATTCGGATAGGAATTATTTTTGAAATGTCTCCCATAATAAAAAACATCAATTCTGCAGAAATTTTATTTTTGTGGCCCCTGATAGAGTTGCTTAAGCTCAGTATTATGTACAAAATGTTCAGCAGTTACCTCATGCACTTGCATGAGTTGTTTCTTGAAGAGATGTGACCTCCTCAAGGTACCTATTAATATCTAAGTGGACTGATGTAGCATGACGCATTTTTTGCCCTTTCTTTTTGCACAGTAAGGAATGTAGTAACATTCTGGAAACGTGCTAGATTAGCAACACACTAATGAACTAGTGGTAGAATCAATTAACTATGTTGACCTTGACTTTAAAATAAACATAAAAAAAGGTGGATGGGTGCATGTCTAAAAAACTAATCATTATTCATGACCATGGGAGGATAGCGTGTTGATAAAAACGGAGAAAGTATACAACTAATTATATAACTATGCAATACTCTTAATCATACTTAATTAACATTTCTTCCTTCAATCCCAATTATTATCATCACTTTTATCAAATAAACAAACCCTTATTTACATTATTTATTATTATAATTCATTATTTGTCAATCTTCTCTTGAAGAGGGGAGCTAGACTTACTGTAGTATCTTCATGTTACTGGTTACATATCCATTACTTTTTTGCATATATCACTGGCAAATTATGATTATTACATAACTCCTGGCTTCCTGAAACAGCTGTTGACTTAAGGCTTTACATAATTTCTCTATATTCTAATATGTATTGTGCTCCATGTGTATATATCAAACTTAACAGTGTTTATCTGCATGACTACCTCAATTATTATCAAATTGTTGCATCCCTGAAGACCGACCAAGCCATATTGCCAGAATAGCATTTATCAATTTTTTCCATGCTTTTTGTCTTTCCATGCTTTTTGTCTTTCATAGCATTTATTCCATTTTAAAAGCTGGTATAGGATTGACTTATTTAGCTGATATACTTCTCTTTTTAACATTTCCATCAATTATTATTATTAACAACATACTAGACTTAAACATTATACACTATCTAGTTTCATTCTTTTAAATCCTGAGTTTATGAGTTTATATTGCCATCTGGGGGTGATTCTGTCTCCCATTCTTAGAAGTATAATAAAATAAGTACTAGACATGTGTGTACCAGTGTGAAATCAATCAACAGTTGTAGCCTTCACCTTCAAATATGTCGCTTGATGCCAATGAGTTGTGAGAAACCACTGTGAATGTAATTAAGTATTGATGCAAGAGTAAGGAATTTGACAAGATATTTCACAACAACAAGTTGTGCATGTTTTCATTCTGGGCTGAAATTTCACTAAGTCTTACTCATTAATCTTATTGATAATGAAAGATGGAGAGAAAAAAAAAAACAAAATAGAAAAAAAAACCCAAAGTAATATAATGATCTAAAATCAATTAACTATAACACCTCCCTTAGTGGGAATGGAATTGTGCATAAGAATGAAATCTTTATTACTGAAATAAAATTCCTTCAATCCATCACTTTAAGTTACAAATATAAATGAATTTAACAAAAAACAAAACATTATGAAAACAAACAAACAAAAAACATTGCAGTATAAGGTGACAGTGACAATTAAAAGCTAGAATTAATTTCTAAAACTTAAAAAAAAAGCCAAATAAAATAAAAACCACTTTAGCTTATCAATAAAGAATTTTCAGTGTTTTGTTGTTATTTTTTAATTGTGTCATAGATTGTTTTTGTTTTGTTCAATTACTTTTTCTTTTACAAGTCATGAAATTAAACAAACAGTTTAATGTGTTGCCAATCTAACAGCTTAAAATTTTGATAAAGTTTTCTATTACAGGTTTTAATTTATTTTTTTATTCATTTAAACATTTGGATTTCAAAAACATAAATAAATGAATAATAAAAGCTGACAAAAACAGAATAAAAAAAAAGCAGGACACAGAAAATTCAATTCATTACTAATGTTTAAAAGTTAAAACAAAATTAAACCCCCAAATTAACAAAAAGTAATAAATAAATGGTAGCCATAAAAATCAAAAAAACAAAAAAAGCAAAAACCAGGAACAATAAGTTGAGAAAAGATAATGCTATTGATTACTAATAGTGTGTAGATGCTTGATTATACAGATGTTAATCAATCGTAAACAGCCAATATGGTGTGTGTGTGTATGTGTGTGTGTGTGTGTGTGTGTGTGTTATTTCAGGTTTCTTGTGAGCACTATTGGAGGCATGTAAACTACTAAAACTTGTTGTATGGTTGGGACATTGATGACAAAATTGACACACGCAAGGAAGGTTGCTAGAAACTTCAAAAGGACAGAAATACTATCTGTCAAAACTATAGCTGAATCCAGCATGGGGGTGGGTCAGTGGCCATCAACAATAGCACAGATATTAAAAAAAAATCCTAGATTGGTGACTAGTGCATTGTAAGCTCACTAAGAATGAGGCACTGCTGAACTTTCATTACAGTATAACTTTAGAAGAAGGTGAACTAGTCTTGACCATCTTGAGTATCTTCAGTACCAGTTGAAGACCCCGGTGCTCCTATACTCTGATCCTGCAGCTTATTTTTGGATCACACCAACAGGGTGGGGAGGTCTAACGAGATATAGTGAAGCTTCATTGGAACTAAAATTCTGCACTAATAATGCTAAATTCTCACCTCTATTTCTTTTTTAAACCTGCAGAAAAAGGGAGGTGGTGACAGACCAGGGGTGTTGACAAACCTGAGGTGGTGACACACTTGAAATAGCAACACACCTGGCAGATTAGAAACATAGGTAACCTGTTAAACATAGTCATCTCCATGTAGTCAGTGTTCTTCTTTGGATGTAAATGGACAGTTGTCAACTATCTATGTATACATACCTGTGAATGTATGTATAATGAATGAGAAGTTGCATCATTACTGTGATGCCTATTTTTGTTTTCTAATAAAGAAACCTAAAGCTAAAATTGAAGTCATGTAGAATTAATTATCTAATCAAATAGCAGAGCATAACTCTTGTGGTGACATATCAAAACTGCAAAACTAAAAGCCTCTGAATGTTTCCCTTGGTTGCTCGCTGATCGTTTAAACAAATAGCAATCAAGATTTGTTCATGAGATACTGAAGCTCAGAGTTTGTAGAAATAAGACACAGTGTTATGACCTTCATGATTTTCTCAAGAGCAATAACATTTTATAATGCTATAGCCAACATTATCCTTCATCCTTCTTTAATCTTTTCCTATTTCATACTTGAGGAGAAGGGATGACCTGCAGATACGCAACAACTACAAAGGCAGATAAGGCACTAAAAAGAAGAAGTCCAGCTTATCTACTGCAAGTAAACAAACCTCTAATCATGGGAGCAACTTACATTGAAAATTTTCAAAATACAAATATCAATAATCATAAAATAAAACTCATAATTATGGTGATATTACTGCACTAATTATTGTATTAGTATTTGTTTCATTACTGTACAATGGCTCTTGTCATTTGATACATCAATGTAAGCCATTATTATTGCAACTTGAACTGTAGTATTTTGCTTTTCATTTGTATTAATATACAATAAATGTGAATTTAATTGAAAAGAACTATTCTTGATCTCTCTCATAAACAATAATCAATTATTCCTATCTTTTGCAATCTCCATAAATCCATAATGGCCAAAATAGCTTTGATCTTCTTGCATTCTTTATTCAAAGCCAAAAATGATTTTGGCCTTTGAAACTTCTAAATTCAGTATAAACCCCATACATTGCTCGGTTTTTCAATGGTTCATCTCTGCCAATTATTGCATATTTTGTTGTTGTTGTTGTTGTTGTTGTTAGAATTCAGAAGACAAGTCAACTGATTGATGCAACACATCTCACACATACATGTTAATCTCTTCCAGGTTTACAAACAGATGTTCTCCGTTTGCCTCTTCTACAGTTCCTGCAACAGTTTATGCACAACATAATTGCAGGCTGCACCACAAATACAACTGAAAATCCTTTGAATCATTCATCTCGCTGCATCTAGTACCCTCCACTACATTAGCCATCCAATGCTTTGCATAACATTACTTGTACAAAAGCACATTGCACATTGTATAAGAGGCTTTATATTAATGCATAGGTTTTATGTTAACAATACCACTTAAATTGAGAAATGCTTCAAGTTATAAGCCTGCTGTTGTGTTTCTATATAAAATACATTCTGGCAATAATAATAGAAGCTAGGAGCTATATACTTGTGACAATTATTTCTTACAAAAGCATAAAATGTTAGATATATACAGACAGGTGAACACGAACATAGCATTCTTAATGTTACTCATGTGTGAAGTAGTAGGATTGTTAAGTGAAAGTGGACGACTGTGAACTCAACAATTCATTGAGAACTTATTGTAACATCATGAGACATGTCACAAGAATAACAACAACATATGAAACAGAAATAAAACGAGCTCTCTCTTACCAGCAGAAGTTCCAGAAATGACACTCACCTAGGAAAGAAGGAATATATTTATAAGTATTATATAAATAGCCATATATATATATATATTATATATATATATATATATACACACACACACATAACAATAGATTTTTAAAATTGTCAGTGAAGAAAACTAAGAACAAAGTCACAATTTCTTTGTTACATTCATAAGCATACACACACACACATACATACATTAGGCTCACTTTTGTCCTTTATAATGAAAACTTATCCATTATGCATTATGATTATATTTTCCTAAAATATATTCTGCCATTACTGGATTCCACGGGTTATCTGACTACAGTATTTTATAATCTTTAAATTAAGCAGCTGGGTGTTATTGAAGTATATAATATATTTAACCCTTTAGCATTCAGATTACTCCATCAAATGTAATATATATTCACAGTGCTTTGAATTAATCATGCATTATCTTGTAGTATTGAGTTTTCAATGATGTGATTGTTTATTTTAAGAATAACATTGTAGGACAGGTGTGAGAATTTGGCTAGTTTGAGCATAAAACAGAATATTTTGAGCAGATATGTATGGCTGGTTTAAATACTAAAGGGTTTAAAATGTTGAAAGACAAGTACAGACTTCATTCAAACAGTGAACAATAGTAATAACTTGATGTTAAAACAATGGAGATGAGACCAGCACCAGCAGCACTGAGCTTTGCCCAATATTATAGAAATTATCAGAGAAAGTCCCTTAACTTATGACCTTTTTAAAAAGATGTGCTCCTATGTAAAATTTAAGCTACTTAGGTGTGGAACTAGAGCCAACAATTTGGAACATACATATATTCCCTTTTATATTATTAAGAAGATATGAGTAAATCTGAAAGAGAGAGAGAGAGAGAGAGAGAGAGAGAGAGAGAGAGAGAGAGAGAGAGAGAGAGAGAGAGAGAGAAGATAACTAATTTATTTGGGTGGAATGCCTGCATACATATATTGGTGTGCATAAACATCTGTTGAAGTAGCATAGATCTCAGTATGCATGAGCAATAAATTGATATGAATGAGTGCTGGAATGTGTATATTATTCTTGTATCTGCATGAGGTATACATATATTTAAATGATATATGGATGTAATTATATCAATATGATGTCTAATTACAAATATATCTGTATATGGCTATTAAACATTCGACTGTGTATGTGGGCTTGGCAATTAGGTATATGTGTCAGTATGATATTTAGATGAATGCATTAGCATATGCTGCTTCAAAGAAGTTACATTTATGTGCTTGAAATCTAGCACATGTGAATGTAGAAAAACAGGTAAACAAGATTCATAAAAATAAATTTTTTAAACTCACACAAAAACATAGAGATGTATGTATGTATGTGTATATATATATATATATATATATATATATTATATATATATATATATCATATAGAGGGTACTACTATTCATAGATACCGCACGCTATTTTTTCACGCTAACTACTGATAATTTCTTATAAAGATTTTATCCTCAATTTTAAATATATATATATATATATATATATATATATATATATATTTATAGATATATATATATATATATTATATATATATATATATATAAACTCACACATTTTGTCATTCATTTTTAAGTCTTTTTCCATGCTAGTTTGGGTTAGATCAATATATTATCAAGGTATTATTTATAGCCAGATGCCATTCGTGTTGTTAATCCTTAGCTGGTTTACAAGTGAAAGAAAAATTATACATTAAATCACACACACACACACACACACACACAATTGCTTTAGCATTTACACTGGCCAAACCTGGCTCAAACATTCTACTAGTTTTAGGTTCAAACCAACTAGGTCTGTTCTTTTACATCTACCCTGCAATATCCTTCTAAGATTATACAATCAAATCATCAAAATTTCAAAGCTTCTAGTTATTACATAATTAATTCAAAACAATGTGTATGCATAAGCATTACATTTGACAGAGTAATTTGATTGCTAAAGGGTTAAAATACAAATATAAGGAAGTACTACAAGAAGATACTAAAGTGTTGGCTTTAAAACTAATAGTCACAACAGTAAACTTGGGAATGTTTGCACACACAACATTACAATTGTGAGAATGAAAAGGAAACTATTTAACATGTGAAAGTGATATAGGCATACCACACCATCTGGTTTTAAACCATCTGCATTTAAACCAGCCATATCCAGCTAAAATATTCAACCTATTTTATGGTCAAGTTGACCAGATCATGTCTCTCACCTCTATCCTACAGTGTCATTCTAAAAATAAAGTCACATCATTGAAATCGCAAAGATATGAGACAATGCAAGATTAATATATTATTCAACACAATCCAAACAAATGAGAATTGTATTTGATAGAGTAATCTGAATGTTAATAGGCTAACACCATCTGGCCTGGTTCACAGATATCTTAAGTGGAGTTTATTCTGTGGCAAGTATTTGAGTTTCTATGGCATTTTGACGAGCTGTATCCTTTATATATCCTCAAGAATAGCCAAAATGAGAATTAAACCCACTGGTTAATTCTTCTTCCTTTTCTCTAATATTTGTGAGCACCAATCCAACCTAGGCCTAACATATCACAACTTCCCAAGGATGGCAGTCTTTCTTGGTCAGGATTGACCATGTTTCTGAACATGTACACACAAACCTAGATAAGTTACTGGTGCATGCAAGTCTTTTTTGTAGCTACCAGTATCCATTTAAAGGAAAGGCTGCCAATTTAAGCTGATACAGCTTAGCACCAATATCATTACAGACATTGCATAAAGGAAACTTCCGGGATGCAATGCTTCACACATGCATGCATGCATGTGTGTGTTGTGTGTGTGTGTGTCACATAACATTGTCTCATTGCATCAAACAACATCTCTTTAGGGACATAAAATACTTCAGATATCAACTGCTACTCTACAAAGCTTAAATGTGATCCATGCTAAAATACTGTTCTCATAAAGGTGTTACTGCTCTTATGTTGCTACACACACATTCTAGGTAACATCCAAAAGAAGGCAGTTTGACTAAACACTAAATATTGAATCAGTAACAATCAAATATTAGTTCATGAATGTGTAGTTTTCTCTCTGCCTCTTCTATTTATCTCTACTACATCTCTCCTTTTGAGCTAATAGCAGAATACACTGTTCATTCATGCTAATTTGTTCCGTGTAACTTTCCTCCTCTTCTTGATACCTTTAGTGGATTCCATCTCCCAACACTCACTTCAGACATTTCAGCTAATCTTTCATCCTCAGAGCAGCAGTCTTTGGAATGTTTTGAACCTGTAGATTCCTCAATTCAAACATTAACTGCATCAACCTCACCAATTTTAGAGAGACTGCCATTGTCATGGGCACTATCCCACTTTCTCTGATTCTTTTATATAGAAAAAAAATTGATGAATGATATAATTATTTCAAAATTCTATATATAATATGCAGTAATATGCATAAGCTAAAGAAAAGTGAAGCAGTATTTTGTGTTAAAATTTACAACAGACATTATCTTGAGTCTCTGAAAGAGCATTTATTTATAGATGCAGCATTTCATGCAGCTAGTTTAAATTGGTACCAGATTTAGTAAGACTAATTATGCATTGATATATGCTTCTAGTAATAAATGGTCAGGCAATTAACATTTACTGAACAAGTACATTGAATAAATAAGTCTTTTTTCTTTTCTGTTTTTTTTTAATAGCATTTCAGAAGCATATATGAAGAAGAATTTATTCTAAAAAGTCTACAAGAAATATGTACTCCTTAACCCATTAGCATTTAAACTGACCATATCAGGTCCAAGTATTCAACCCATTTTATGTTCAAACTATCCAGATCCTGCATCTCACACCTACCCTACAATGTCATTCTAAAAATAAGCAATCACAAAGATATGAGATTATGCATGATTAATTCAAAACAATATGAATAAGTACATTCACAGAGTAATCTGAATGCTAATGGGTTAAAGTGTGAATACTGGAAAAAAATAACTAACAAGTTGCCCCTCTGAACAGCCATGGTAAATTAGCTGATGATGGTTTCAAATGAGAAAAGAAATCAGGTCACACATTCAGTTTACTGAGAACTCACAGCTGCACCATCGTGTTCATCATATTATAAATAAATGAATAAATCTAAATTAATCAATCACTTACTGAATTAAAAATAAAAGGTTTTATTTGATTTTTTTTTTTTAATTTTGAAACTCAAACATTTCAAGGGTAAATAGATAAAAATAAAGAAAAAAAATTCTGATGGGAACAGAAAATAATGGCAACGAACCAAGTCATGATAAATATTATTTATAATGAATAAATATGTAAACAAAGCAGAAAACAAAATATATAACCGCAATATGTATTTATTCTTCTTTGAAGAGAGATAATTAGAATTAACAAAAAATAATGAATCTTTATATATATATATATATATATATATATATATATATATATATTTATTTATTTATTTCTTGACACATGGTTTAAGAGGTAAAGAATTCATCATTTTTACGCACACACTTTGTTTCACTTAAAAAGGAACACTTAATATTCTTGATCAAAATAAATTTTTGTTTGCAGGCACATGGATAGAAATTCAAAGGACTTGTACATCCCCTAAATGCAACAAACAACTGATTAAATTACACACAAATGTATATGTATATATATATATATATGTGTGTGTGTGTGTGTGTGTGTGTGTGTGTGTGTGTGTGTGTGTGTATACATATATATATATATATATATTATAGTCAATTTGAGGATATAAACCTCTAACAGGGATGATTCCATCCAAGTTACACTGGTTTAATATATATATAGGCATGGCTGTGGTAAGTTTGCTTTCCAACTACATGGTTCCAGGTTCAGTCCCACTGCAAGGCACCTAGGCCAAGTGTCTTCTATAATAGCCTTGGGCTAACCAAAGCCTTGTGAGTGGATTTGGTAGACAGAAAATGAAAAAATCCCATCATATATATATATATATCTGTGTATTTATGTTTGTTTTCCCATCATAGCTTGACAACCGGTGTTGGTGTGTTTATGTACCCGTAACTTAGCAGTTTGGCAAGAGAGATCAATACTATAACTACCAGGCTTAAAACATATTGGGGTTGATACATTCAAGTAAAAGTTCTTCAAGCAGTGCTCCAGCATGGCTGCAGTCTAATGAGTGAAACAAGTAAAAGATATAAAATAAAAGATATATGTAAGTATGGCTTTGAAAGCATTCTGCATCACCAATGGTTTCCAAAAGCAGAACCAGTTGTGGTGCCTTGCACCTCTGGTTTCCATCCACTGTGCAGCACTTTGGGCAACTGTTGTCTTCTAATATAGCACCTGGCTAACTAGTGCCTTGTGAGTAAATTCGGTAGACGATAATGTGAAGAAGCCTGTCATCTGTGTATGTAGACATGCAAGAGTTTATCCTTATGTATGTGCTTCTCGCCCTACCAATTGACAGTTGGTTTGTTTGCTTCTCTGTAACTTGACAGTTCAGCAAAAAGAAGTGAGGGAATAAATATCAGGGATCTTTACCTTTTGACCTACAGATTTAAAAAATAATTTTTTGTAACTAAACACTTTCAAACTTCAGACACTGGTAGAATGTGTCATATAAAAAATCTTTTACTCTTAGCATTTTTGAGAAAAACGTACATATACACACAGACTCATGTTTATACAAATATAGTAGAGACACACAACGTGTCTATGTGTAACCATGAATAACCACATATATAAAATCTAACACAAATGCTCATATGTGCTAGCTTGTGTGAAACTGTACATCCATATACTCACGTAAACACAATCAAACAAGCATCTACATAACACACGAAAGTTAAAGTATGATAGAAGACATAGGTACAAGCATCTTACTATGGATGTTGTAATTTTTTTCCTTTATGTTTTTTCCTTTATGTTTTTCTAGAACTATCACCTTTACACCAATTCCCTACAGTTCTAGGCAAATCACTCAAAAAATAAAACAAAAAATACAACTTTTTTTTTTTGCAAAAAGAACCCCCTTTTATTTTGTGTAAAAAAATATTTGATAATTTAACTCTTTATGAAAAGACACGATTGGCATGGCTAGACTAGTTTTGGTGGCAAATCTGCTTGGTAAGGATCAAGGACTAAATACTGACAATGACCACATTTGACAATGGGATATGAGGTATCAAATTTAACAAAAATATATTCCTTCTAGAGTTATTTTTCTTGAGCCAATTCCAATCCTCCACAATTCTATTAACTCAACTACTTTGCTTGTTGTATCTTTTATATCATCAACAATAACAACAAATAAAGACTAGTAAAATATAAAGAATTTCCCATTAACAAAGACATTGAAGAGGGTCCTATAGATATGAGAAGAATGATTTAGTTCAACCAGATGGCATTAATACTTTAAATAACATCCTATTGGATTTTGGTGGAACAAAAGACTCAATGCCAATAAAAAAAAAAACTATACTGAAAGAAATACATAGCAGGAGAGAAAGGTTTCCCATTAAATTCTTAACTTAAACAAAACTATAAATTCAAAAATGCCTACTTGTGTTTTAATGTAATCTTTAATTACATACACGTTCTCTCTTGTCACCATATTTTTGTGGAAATCACTGCCTTTGTTGCAATTAATTATAAAAATAATGAACAATTTAGAAAACTATAGTAATTATTAATTGTTGTTTGGAACATAAATTAACATGCACTTTAAATCTTTAATTTAGCTCGTTTTAAAACAGGAAGTTTGTATCATAAGATCAAGGATAATCTCAGTCAGGTGGGTATCAAAAGGTCTCACATCACCTTCACCGTCATTATCATTCAATATCTGTTATCTAAGCTGGCATGGGTTGGACAGGTCATTGTTGTCTTAGTCAGAGATTATTTGGAATTACAACCTAGGAGGTCAAGCACAAACCACTTTACAGAATGTACTGGACTCTCTTTTTGTGGCACAGGAATGAATGATATCACCAAGTAAAGAAGAGGAAGCCCTCTCAATTAAGTGTGGTTGTAGTGGAAGCAGAGGAAGTGGTTTTATGCCTGGTGCTGAGAAGTTAATGTATGATAGAAGACATAGATACAAGCATCTTACTATGGAAGACATGCATGTCTATCTTGCATTACATCAGAGTGTGTGACACTAGCTGGAAGAGAATAGGGATAACAAGGAGTCAGAGCACACTGTCATGGTACAAGAAGATGAATATAAGAAAGAAAGAATGCATAATGAGGATGGTGAGGTGTAGCTGGTTAAGTTCACAGAAGTGTGAGGGGAGAGTCACAGGTGGTTACAGATAGACGGTCAGGGATTAATGTATACACACACACACACGCACTTATATATACACACACACGCACTTATATATACACATACATACAAATACACATACATGTACATACCTATATATTTATATATGCACATATAGATGTACATAAATACGTAAACATATCCACACACATATGCAGATTCAAGTTAGTACAAATATAGTACACACTCAGATGATACATGTGTGCGTACGTGCGTACACACAAATGCATACACATGTACATACCCATACATTTATATATGCACACATACATATATATGTATCCACACATATACACACAGACTCATGTTTATACAAATATAGTACAGACACACAACGTGTCTATGTGTAACCATGAATAACCACATATATAAAATCTAGCACAAATGCTCATATGTGCTAGCTTGTGTGTCAGTGTATGAAACTGTACATCCATATACTCACGTGAACGCAATCAAACAAACATCTATATAACACACGAAACACCATCGACCATTCTAATTATATTAGTTATGTATGTGACATTATGATGCTTTATCAGGATCAATTAATAGAACACCCATTGCAACTAGGGTCAGTGATGTTGTAATTTTTTTCATTTTCCTTTTTGTTTTTCTAGAACTATCACCTTTACACCAATTCCCTACAGTTTTACACATTCGAAAATACACAAGGACTCCTACATAAAAAACAGAGAGAGAGAGAGAGCGATGGAAAAGAAAAAAAAGAAAATTGCAGCTACACGTGTTTGCAGCAACATAGTCTTGTAGTACACAGAACTAATTTTTGTTCAGCACATTACTGGCAGACCAGGTCTGCTACAAAATTAATGTTACATCTTGCTTTTGTTTCTTTCAAATACAGAACAGTAATTGTTTCTAACATAGGTACAAGGCCAGAGATTCGAGGGGGATGGTTCATTGATTATATTGATCCCTTGACTGGTCTTTATTTATTGAGCTGAAAGGAGGAAAGGCAAAGTTGACCTTGACAGGATTTGAACCCAGACAGTAAAGAACTAGAAGTGAAGAACCACAAGGCATGGGCAACTGCTGGCCTTCCATAAACAACTTCGCCCGGACTTGTGCCTCAGAGGGTTACTTTCTAGGTGCAATCCCAGGGTCATTCACGACAAGAAGGATTTTACTCTTTGGAAAGGATTAAAGACATGACTTCTCAATTACTCAATCACATATCACAGGGTTACTCGTAAACAGAAATAAAAGGAGAATATTATTACTAATGACTACTATATATAGTTATTACTAATAAATACTATATATTTATTTACTGCCATTAATGACTAAGATGTAAACATTAGTAGCTATATTGAGAGGTTGATGTAAGTTCTGTCTCCCTCAATATTTTCATGCTGAGGCCTGCTTCCAAATAAAGCAACATGGAAAGTGAAATTACTGAACGGGAAAAAAAAATTAACCCTTTAGCATTTAAACCGGCCATATCCGGCCAAAAGTATTCGTCTGTTTTATGTTCAAACTGGCCAGATCTGGTCTCTCACACCAACCCTACACTATCGTTTTAAAAATTAACAGCTACCTCATCAAAATCTCATAGCTTCAAGATAATGCATGATTAGTTCAAAACAACAAGGATGAAAAAGCATTAATTTGGGTAGAATAATGTGAACACTAAAGGGTTAATGAAGATAAAAAACCCTATTACTTACAACACCTGAGAAATCTTTAGAAGAAAAAAAAGAAGTGCAACAAATTCTCATTGATTGATATAATTTATATATTTTGTATGCCATCATCATATTATTATTATTATTATCATTATTATTATTATTGTATCACAAGCAATAAATCTATAGAAAATGCTCCAAACAGATTAACACGAAATAGTATATGAGAAGGTGTGTTATATCAAGAAACTAATTATGATATGCATGTGTTTGTATGCATACAGAGATATCAGTTTAATATATTACACCTTTGTATGCACACGTGAGTGGCTGTGTGATAAGAAGCTTGCTTCCCAAACACATGGTTCTGGGTTCAGCCCCACTGTGTGGCACTTTCAGCAAGTATCTTCTACTATAGCTTCAGGCACACCAAAGTTTTGAGAGTGGATTTGGTAGATGGAAACTGAAAGAAGCATGTTTTGTGTGTGTGTGTGTGTGTGTGTATATAATGTGTGTGTGTGTATAATGTGTGTGTGTGTATAATGTGTGTGTGTGTGTATTTATGTGCGTGTCAGTATTCGTCCCCCACCATCGTTTGACAACCAATGTTGGTGTGTTTAAGTCCTTGTAACTTAGCAGTTTGGCAAAAGAGTCAATAGAATAAATACTAGGCTTACAAAGAATAAGTCTTGGGGTCAATTTCTTTGACTAGAAAACCCTGAAACAAGTAAAAGAATAAAAATATAGTGTTTAGGTCTATAACTTATGCTTTACTAAATCAATTGTACACCACGTGTGGAATAATTTGATCCTACTACATTCATACTCATGCATATATACGAGACATACTTCAATCTAATCAAAAGTTGTACACTCACAGTTACATCCACAGTTAAAGGAAATAACAAGAAATCAGTTGCATTATTTTACTCTACTAGTAACCATTAGTTTAAGATATTTTTCAAATATAAAAGTTAGCATTTAAACCAGCTATATCTAGCCAAAATATTCCATCTGTTTTATGTTGAAACTGGTTAGATCCAGCCCCTCACACTTACCCCACAACATCATTCTTAAAATAAACAATCACATCATTGAAATCTTCAAGCTATGAGATAATGCATGCTTTATTCACATTCAAAACAATGTGAATAAATGAGCATCACGTTTGACAGTAATCCGAATGGTAAACAAACAAACAAACAGCAGAATGAGCATAGAATATTAACCATTTCAAATGGTTTCTGGAAGGACATGACATAACAATTTGGCTTATAGGGTTACTGTTTCTTACAATCACTGCTTTGCTTCATAATATGCACCCATACATTTTGTAACTGAAAAATTTACACTCTCTTGCAAGATTGAGGTACCATGAAAATGTTTGATGAAAAAGACTGCGATGCTCATCCATTACTTATTCAATATTGATTTATAATGAGGGAATTTGCAGGCTAAGGATGCAGGGGAGCAGTTAGATGATTCCCAGAGGCTTAAAGGCAAAGTTGACCTCAGCAGGGTTTGAACTTAGAATGTAAAGAACTGAAAGAAATAGAATGAAGACTTTTGCCAATCCACCATCCTGTGCCAGATCAATAATAACACAGTTAAGAGTTTAGATCTTGTAATACAAGACCACGTTTTTTTTAAATTCCTTTATGTATTTCAAGGAGAAAGAGAAGTACTCAAACTTTACAAGCACTTACTGCCATACAATACATATGCAGTTGGTATTTAGTTTGTGCTATGATGTGGGTATACACATCTGACATAAAATGGTATTACACAAAAAAATATAAGGTTGTCCCAAAAGTTCGTAGAAAGTCTTGGAAAATAATGGTCTTTATTTTGAGGAATAATTTTTGTTGTTTTTGTTAGTACTTGGCGAGTAAAAATTCAATTTTCACAAGTGTTTATGAACTTTTGGGACAACCTAATAGTTGGTAGTGGTTATCTAAAAATAACCTATTGCAGAAATATATGTTAACACGGAATGCTCTCTACTACTTGAACATAGGTACAATATTCAGTTTTCATTGTTCATCTACCAACTGTCGAACTAACACAGTTGACCAACATGGTCTAACTAACACTGTCAACTACTCCTTGATAGTTCACTCAGTCCTTATTTATTGTAATCAGTCCACCTTCAGTCATGTGGGGCTGTTCAAGACACTCCCATAACAGTTTGAATATAATTTGATAAATAATTGTAGGGGAAAATGAAGCCTGTGCAAGTTGCAGATGGTAATGGTCCTAAGAAAGAATTTTTAAGGAAATATGTAATATAGTGATCTCAAAATGCTGAACTTTACAAAGGAGATGACAGAGGATTGAGATATGCGGCACATTGCTGCATTTCAGAAGACCCACCCACCACATGAGAATTGAGATCCTAAAACCAAGGTGCTATGTAAAAAGCACTTGTCCAGGTGCCACTTAAAAAGCACCTGTGATGTTTCCACATAAAAATCACAGTACATTTTGTGGTGTGGTTGGTATTAGGAAGGGCATCCAACTGTAGAAAACAAGCCAAAACAGAATATGGAACCTGGTGTAGTCCTTGGCCTTAACAGTTCCTGTCAAGCTGTCCAACCCATGCCAGCATAGTAAACAGATACTAAATGATGATGATGTTTAGAGATAAAACAAGTGGCAATATGAGGCGAGACGGATGCATCGTGTGTTGAAGAAGATATAGTACATAGCTTACTAGTTCAGAGAAATAAAAGTTACTGTAGAAGCATAGAAAATACTGAGAGAAAAAACAGTGTGTCTATGAGATAGTAATTGTTGTTTGTTGGTTAGTTAGTTGGTTGGTGGAATCAGCATGAAGGAAACTATCAATATTGTTTGGCTGTAACTGTGGGTGTTGATCAATATCAACACATACAATGATTACATTCAGGTTTAAGCGAACAGTGTTGAAGTATTTTCTTGTTCAGAAAATGAAACCTAAACTTAAGCTTCACTTTTATAGAATTACGGTTGCTATGAAAAATGAATCTGGGATTGTGTATCCTAGATTTATAGTATGTTCGAGTGTTCAAGCTGTGAGATGTTCAGATGCAAACAGGGTGTAGAGCAAGACTGTTTTTTTTTGTTTTATTTTTACTTCTATGATATAAGTAATAAAATTTTTGTAAGATACCATGTTGTCATGTTTATTTCTAAGAATCTTTCCAGTGTCTCTATTCATCAAAACAGTGTGAATCTGGCAAGGTGCATCAATGTTACAATTGGAAAACAACTGCATGCAGAAGCTTAAGAGGGAGTTAAGAATGGTATCATATGCTCAGAAATGAGAATTGGTGGAAGAGACAACATCGTTAATCAGAATCGTTAAAATCAGGGTCAGAGAGAGCCCCATAGACATTAATCCTTTTGAGACCAATCTGCTTACTATTGATTCAATAATATAAACTTACTTGAATTTAAAACTTAGCTTAAAAGTGGTCTACATCAAAACTTTCCTCCATCACATATCTAGTTAATCTGTTCCAAACATCAGCTTAAATAATGACAAAGTTATTTAACTAGATTCTTTGTTATTTTCAAAATTAATTCAAATAAATCAAGTGAATTACAACAGAAAAATGGAATTGAAAGAGAGACTTAATCATTTGAATTAAACTGCTCTATTAAAATGTAGAGATTTGTAGGATTTCTATGTTGGCAGCTTTGTGTTAGAGAGAGCTAAAACCTCTGATAACATTTATGGATAAAAACACTGCTTTTCAGGAGCAAGAAATTACTGGTGAATGACAATAGCAATTTTCTGATAGACTTGGCTCTGCAGAAATCAGTCTAGTAGTTTACAGAGAAAGAATAATGGATATGTGGTAGTTCACAATTGTTTCAAGTTGGAATTGAGAAGATTTTACAGTAGTTTGAAAGGTTATGATGAATGCGTACCATGGGAATGGTTAACAATAATGTGTGACCGCATTGTGGATAATGAGGGCTATATGCCATTATTCTTATTTTTAATATTATACTTTGCAGTAGGGCAGTGAAGCTGGCAGAATCGCTAGCATGTTGGGCAAATTGCTTAGCGGCATTTTGAACATCTATACATTCTGATTTCAAAACCTGCCGAGATCAACTTTCCCTTTCATCCTTTCAGGGGTTGATAGAATGAGTATCAATAGAGCACTGGTGTCTTCTTGGATTGAAATAAATGGGAGGGGAGGGTTGCATGTTTTTTTTTCACTTTATTACTATGTGCAAGTGATGAAAGCTGGTCAAGAAGGGATGATGTGGTCAAGAAGGGATAAGGTGGTCAAGAAGGGATGATGTACAACATGGAAGCAGAAACAAGAGACAGCAAGTTTTATGGTTTTATCGAGAGGAATACGACTATCTGGGTAATCTTGTTCAGGAGATTCTGTAAGAATATGACACAACCAAATATTCACCAACTTAGACTTCAGTACTTGACAGTATTTACAATAATCTTCCTCTTTCTCATGATGATGGTAGACGCAAAAATTGGACATTGATTGACCTTCTCAGTTATAATAACAAAACAAAAACATGTATTGCAAATTAATTTCTATGGATTGAATGTTCATAGTAAGTGGCACTGTTAATACTGTAGAAGTCTGCATAAAAGAATGAATGTACTCATCCTCACAGCTGAAAGTCACTGGCCCCAGACATGACCACCACTCATCATCATATGCTGTAGTCTTATGTTGCAGCTATATACTTTACCAGAGTCCCCTCTATTTGGTTCTTGATGTCATTACTCCGTCTTTGCCTTTCTCCCCCATGAGAATGTTCGCTGTCCACCCAGCCCCTGAAGATATAAGCACAAAGGTTCTGGGTGCTGATGACATAAGCCATATAACTATCTTCACCAAGTTTTCTTTTTTACCCACCTCCTCCAGGAGGACTTTTCAATGAGTTGCCCAACTGATCTACAGCACTTGCCTGCAGAATGTCATCTCAAATGCACTGTCATTTTATGCTTAGGATTTATGATTCACAACCAACAATGCTATGGACCAGACCAGGGTCCCTAAAAGTTTTTGCTTAGTGCATTTGCTGAGAGTACAGTTTGCTGATAGTACAGTTTGCTGATAGTAACTCAATAGAGTCTCTCTATTGAGTAACTTCACCTTCTAAAAAAGAACCAAATATTTCAATATATACAGAGAGCAGTTTCTTTTTGTAAAATGTACAGATATTATAATTTTTTTTCATTCTCTTATTCAACTTCACAAAGGCCTGCATTTTATGCTTCAAACAAAAGCAATTAGTGTCCACTAAATGCTAATTTAACTTGCTAAAAATAGCAGTCAGATCATATACTCTAATGTCTTTAACATGTTAACTACAACATCTACCACTGGTGGTTTGATCACAAAATTCACACAACAGGTTGTGGTGGTTAACATGTTGAAAAGGAAAGGACACATCAGATAATATGAGAAATATCAAAAACAGACAAGTTGGTCATGACATGAATGTCTGATCAAAGGTCTACTTAATCTGGTCTAACCTAAGACTAAACAATAACATTACACAATAAGACAGAATGACAAGACAGATGTAAAATACTCTGGGTTCTGCACAGCACACATCATAAATACAAGATGTGTAAAAGAACATATAGCAAGGTCACATAGCAGACAAAACCACAACATAGTGAGAATGCAAGACTGATGGTGCAAGGTTAGTATAACTCATTCAAAAGGCTAAGGTTTGAACCTGAGACTATTTAACAATGTTCAAACAGTTTTGATAATCTACAATTATCGACCATTTCTTTTATTGTAAAAAAGCTGAGCGTCTGGCACCAAGAACGTGCTAATATGTCTACTAAATAGGAAATGTCACTGAGATTCAAGTGCTAAAAATCTAAGAAAGAGTGTTAAGAACGCTTTTATGTGATAAAAGTCCTATAGTAAACTTGATTAGTATAAAACTATTAAGAAGTTCATTATTAACTTTGATGAGCTAAAATTCCTTATCATACATTTTGTATAAACTATTTAGTTGTCAATGATGACTTCTGTGAGAGAAAAAAGAGGGGTGATGAGGGAGAGATAGAGTGTTATGTTTCGGTTTGCAGCAATAGATAGTAGCTAATATCAAATCTTTTCTATAGGCAAACAAACTTGTAACACTCATGAATAAATGGATATAGCTACACACACACGTATATATATGTATGTATGTATGTATGTGCATGTATGTGTGTGTGCATATGTTTTGCAATAGATAAGAGATTATATGAATGTGTGTCTTCATCCCCTCAGTAAGAGCAGTAGAAAGAGAAGAAGAACAGGTGAAATATAGAGGAAGGAGATAAAAGCAGAATGAAAGAAATTGGGAGGAGTTGGGAAGGGTTTGCAAAGAAGTAATGTTGATATATGTGCATCTCTCACATATAGAGGAAATAAAAGACAGAGATAAAGGTAGCATAAAAGTGATTAGTTGTGTGTGTGTGTGTGTGTCTTTTATCTTTTATGTTTACCTGACTGCCTCTCCCATTCGAGAGAAAGAGAAAAAAAGAAATAATGAGCATGCATGTCTACATATATGTATGTATCTACCTGTATTCCTCTCTCTCTCTAAATATTCAATCACTGATGGATTTTGGAACTTATCAAACATTACTGATTCGTGAATAAATTTTATGAAAAACAGGCAAACCAATTTTTCTTGTTTTGTATTTTTTTGGTTGTTTTGTTTCATTATTTCAGTGTTGCTTATAACAAGTTATTTTCTTTTTATTAAATTATCGTCTTTTCTTGTATCACAAGAATGACTTAGCTTACTGTTAGTTGACAAGGACTAATGACTACATAAAATATTAATAACAAAACAAAACAAGATTTATAATTAATGGTTGAAAAAACAGAAAAATTGATGCAAACAAAGAGAAAAATCATATTTTAGATAAATTCTTTCCCCTGAGAAACACTCTAAGAAATACAGGAATATGTTAAACTAGTTTAGATAGCTTATGTAGACACCTGCAGGGCAAATATCAAATTGAAAACAAGATGCTGGTGTTGCTTCTATTTTACTATTTATAAGATTGTTGTTGCTTGATACAAAACAAAGGAAATAAAATCAGTTTGTCAGGAAATAAAACGGTACAGAAAACAAAATAACTGTAAAAAGTTTATGCAAAACTATAATTAGTTTAATTTGTTTTCTTGCTTCACACTTAGGGAGAGAAATTTGTGTTTGTATATGTATATTTGTGTACACATGCATATATACTATAGAGGTAGGCATGGGTGTGTGCTTAAGAAGCTCACTTCCCAACCATGTGGCTTCAGGTTCAATCCCACTACATGCCACCATGGGCAAGTGGCTTCTGTTATAGACCTGTGCCAACTAAAACCTTATGGGTGGATTTCATAGATGCAAACTGAAAGAAGCCCATAGTGCACACGTGTGTGTGCGCGCGTGTGTGTGTGTGTGTGTGTGTGTGTGTGTGTGTGTGTGTGTGTGTGTGTGTGTGTGTTATTTATTTTTATTTTTTATTTTATCTAGTTTCAGCTCACGAGCTGTGGCCATGCTGGGGCACCGCCATTATGGACTCTTCCATCATTAAATGACAGGTAGTTTCCACAATTCTTGCTGAACAATCACACAAATGGCTTATTTATAACGATCAAATGTTTGTGTTCACATAAGCACATTCCATACATCAAATCAACATCGTTTGTGCAGGTGCACAAGTGTATCATGTGTTAGGTCTCGAAATGATCACAGAGCAACATGAAATGAAGCATTTTGCTCAAGAACATAACACAACATCCAGTCTAGGAGTCGAAATCACAATCTCACAATTGTGAGTACAAACTCCTAACCACTAGGCTATGTGTCTTCATGCACACACACACACGTGTGTATATATATATATATATATATATATATATACACACACATATGTATGCATGTGCATAGGTGTGTTTGTTTGCATCTCTGTCTAGACAACATATAACAGTTGATCTTCAATCTTCTGAATAAATATTACCATACTTGGGAAACGGGTGGTAGCTAGCAACAAGAAGGGACATAAAAGTGTGCCTTGATGAATTCCATCTGATCGATGCAAGCATGGATGTAAAAGTGATGATGATGAAGATGATACAGATAGAGAAGTGTTGGCATGGGAGTGCGATTAAGACATTCACTTTACAACCAGATCCTTTTAGGTTCGGCTCCACTGCATGACACCAAGGACAAGTATCTTCTCCTATGCTTTGCAAGCATAACTATTAGATAGAAACTACATGCAAGGCTTCCTGTACGTGCACATACATGCGCAAAAGTTATCATTTCTACTTTTCACATGAGATTGTTTGATGGTGTTGTGTCTGCATTTGAAGTGGATGTTATGCCCTGTAGCTCTGCATTCTCAGAGTTATGGGGGGAAAAAGCCTCTACATATGAAACAAGTAATGATTGAACAAAAGGAAAATTATCCAACTATAAAACAATTATTTCAAATAAGTACCTACACAAATAATGCAAACAGAGCAACAAAGAAACAAATGTACACACACATACATCTACATGCACACACACACACACACACAGACATTAAACTTCCTTAGACCCCTTGCACACACACACACACACACTTGCATATACTCATATATAAATGAGTAGGAGTTTTAAACTGGACAGTTTGTACAATAATTATTCTGAGACCCCCTTCAGTCATGACACAGACCATAGGATTGCACCTAAAAAGTTACCCTCCCAGGCACAAGTCCGGGCAAGTTTGCTTATGGAAGACCAGCAGTTGCCCATGCATACCGGCATCCCCTCTCCACACCACCAGTGTTATCCAAAGGAAAGGCAAAGGGGCCGATACAGCTTGGCACCAGTGATGTTGCAACTCATTTCTACAGCTGAGTGAACTGGAGCAATGTGAAATAAAGTGTCTTGCTCAAGAACACAACACGCAGCCCAGTCTGGGATTTGAGCTCACAACCTCATGATCGTAAGCTTGACGCTCTAACCACTGAGCCATGCGCCTTCACACAATAATTATACCAACATCAGATTCCAATAATTTTCAGAGCAACAAATCTCTTTAATCTGTCTGGATCCAAACAGATCTCAGCTCGGTGGGTTTTAGAAAATAAGTCCCTCTCTGGAATTCAGAAACTTTAGATAAGTGCCAAATATAACATAATAAAAGAATTCACCCAGACCTGTTTAGATTTAAAGACTAAATGCTTATTGAAGTGATAACGGTGAACCTAACAAGAGATATGATATAACAAGCCAATTCTTATTATAATGTCTCATGTTTCTGTGTTCAAATGTCAGTAAAATATATTTCTGCTGTTATCACTCCAGTAAACATTATTTACATTATAAATACTTTTACTCTCCCCACCAATAACGCAAACATAAACTAGTTCATATTTCAATCATAACTCTAAAGTATTAATATTCTTGTCAAATATAAGTATAATTGTAGGTAGCTACAATAAGCAGCACTGATGCCCACAACCATCCTTTTCTCCCCCTTAGTGTTCATTTTCTCCATGTATATGTGTATTGGAGAAAACAGTAACACAACATTGCACTATGGAAATCCCTCCAATACCATTGATAAAAATCAATATCGGCCGAGTCTTCTGAAGTTTGTATATAGGCACTAATGCAAACAGAAATACCATTTCACACCATTTGCATCAACCATTAACATATCAAAATAAACAGTTAAAGATTTTCAAATAGACCCTTAGCTTATGTCACTAATGGACTTGGAAAGTATGAGAAGTTTACAAATTTCTCTCAAAGAGGAGGATAAAAGTTAATGCTTTGTGCCAACATACAAATCATTATTATAATTGCCAACACATTAGAATGGCAGACAAAATAAACCACTTTATTGTATGTAATTTCATCTTTCTAGATTTTGATTTTAAACCATCATACTCCACTTCCCAGTTGATAGAATAAAAATCAGTTATGTACCTGCATCCATTATTGAACTGTCCCATCTTTTATAAACTCATGACCTTTTTCTAATTTAAGAGATCTTCTTGTAGCGATGGCTGCTGTGAGCCATCTACTGAATGCAAATCCAAAACACAAAAATACCCAAATGATTGATTGAGAGCAACCTACAAGTTCCATTGCTAATACATGCTTGTCTAAAGTCAAGACAGCATACTTTGATATGATGCAGTGGTTTAGTGTGGTCAGGTCTAAAATATCTTGTTATAAGTTGTGGTAGGCATGGTTAGCATGGAGTTCGGTCTTAATTTCTGATGCAAACTATTTCATTTATAAGGTATATTCCAGATGTTTTATGATTCTTTTCAGGAGAATATTTTTTTAATTTCAAAGAAGTGCAAGACAAATCACCTTTAAAATAACATTCTCTGACTTCAATGCACTTGTAGTACCACTTCATGAAGGTCCCATCAAAATCCTCACAGCCTCCTCATCCCCTTTCTGTTAGGGGAACAATTAAAGGTCACAGCGAGCAAGGTCTGGACTGTAGAGACAGTCAAGGACAGTTCTAATACTCATCTCTGTCAAGGAGCTGGTTACCAGGATGGAATTGTTAACTGGTGCCGGTGCTCTGGTCCTTCGTGAAGAAACTTCTACTTGAACTCCTTCAATGTTGTTGAAAATGGGATCATCATGAGCTTCCGAGTGGACTTGCTTTATCTGGCCTCTAGAGCTAGCAAGAAAACAGAAGCTCAGCTCATACCTGCTGATCCATAAGCAGTTTGGTAACATTTCGCTCAGTTTAACACAAAATTTTCTTATATAGGCGCAGGAGTGGCTGTGTGGTAAGTAGCTTGTTTACCAACCACATGGCTTCAGGTTCAGTACCACTGCGTGGCACCTTGGGCAAGTGTCTTCTACTATAGCCTCGGGCCAACCAAAGCCTTGTGAGTGGATTTGGTAGACGGAAACTGAAAGAAGCCTGTCGTATATATGTATATATATATATATGCATGTGTGTGTTTGTGTGTCTGTGTGTGTCCCCCTAGCATTGCTTGACAACTGATGCTGGTGTGTTTATGTCCCCGTTACTTAGCGGTTCGGCAAAAGAGACCGATAGGATAAGTACTGGGCTTACAAAAGAATAAGTCCCGGGGGTCGAGTTGCTCGATTAAAGGCGGTGCTCCAGCACAAGTAAAAGAGTAAAAAAGAGAGTATATAGCGAACTTCCAAATTGTCTTCACATCCCAACTGTGTTCTGCAAACTTGTCAGTTGTGGCAAGCAATGTTTTTAATCAGGCATGTTGAAAGTACTGTTACAGCTGTTTCCCTCAACCTGGAGTAACAAAAGTTGGCAGGTCAGCTTATTAGATGTACAGTAATCATATGGTTAACTTAAAATAATCTAGGAGAGTTATAACTGCCTCTCCTAAAATAGTCACAAAATTTCTGGAATGCACCTTATATGTCTTCTAGGTCCAGGCTCCAAGTCATAAAAACAACAAAAGTCATAAGTATCATTATTAATAGTGATGAAAAATTAATTAAGAATAAAGAATTCTTATCAATTTCCTATATTATTGTCCTATAAAATATCTCGTCAGAAAAGTGTTGATGGTGCGATTAACATTAAAAGCAAATTTATAAGAGTAATCATCTAATTAAATATATTAGCAAGCTAGAATAATGTGATACATCATCAATTGGTTATTCATGTCATATGATAATGATGATGATGATGATGAATATTTATGTAAAATATTCATGCACATGTCACACACTAGGCAGAAAGATTTTGGTAAAAGTTTTTATTAAGTGGTGTTATTAGCCTGATATTCTCTGAACATCTGCCAACACCAAAAGAATTAAGCTAATAGGAATTATTGGTTAGTCAGAAGAATGAGAAACTACTGTAGCACAATTTAAAAAATATAAAATATTACCATAGGCGCAGGAGTGGCTGTGTGGTAAGTAGCTTGCTTACCAACCACATAGTTCCGGGTTCAGTCCCACTGCGTGGCATCTTGGGCAAGTGTCTTCTGCTATAGCCCCAGGCCAACCAATGCCTTGTGAGTGGATTTGGTAGACGGAAACTGAAAGAAGCCTGTCATATATATGTATATATATATATGTGTGTGTGTGTGCTTGTGTGTCTGTGTTTGTCCCCCTAGCATTGCTTGACAACCGATGCTGGTGTGTTCACGTCCCCGACACTTAGCAGTTCGGCAAAAAGAGACCGATAGAATAAGTACTAAAGGCAGTGCTCCAGCATGGCCGCAGTCAAACGACTGAAACAAGTAAAAGAGTAATATATGTATATATATATATATATATATATATATATATATACCCGTCCAACCCATGCTAGCATGGAAAATGGACGTTAAACGATGATGATGATGATGATATATATGTATGTCTGTATGTATGGATATAATGGCCGATCTATGGGATTACTCCACAGACCGGCCATAGTTATATCTAATTATTCTACTGCTCTATAACTTAGAGTGTACTTCTCTTCTAGATTTATGATTTACTGATGATATATCATTAGTAAATCATAAATCCGAAAGAGAAGCACATTGTAAATTATGTGTGCGTGTATACATACACACACACAATCACTGCCTCATCTTGTCAGAAGATAATTATCTCACATTCAGCCTGATTGTCTTGATTCGCTTTTATCCCTGCATATACTTGAATATGACATTGAATATGACTGCCATGCAGCCATCATCATAGTGCTCAATAAAATGCAAAAGAGATCAAGAAATAAAATGATATTGAGATATCTGTACATCATTGGATTTAAGTGATAAAAGCTTGTACAACACTTTTGCCATGCTCTTGGTCACCATAGTTGGTCCTAGTGACAAGCATTGCAAGATGACTGGTACTATTTTGACTGCAAGTTTTATGTCAGAGTATCTTGCTCCTAGTAGAGCAACCTTCCCTATGGCTTTGTCAAAAATAACAGGAGCCTCCTCTACCCCTGGAAAATCTATTTAACTCACAGATAGGACTATGCCAGGCCAGAAGAGACCTAGGAGTAATCAGAGGACCATTTCATGCTCCCTAGAACTCTTAAACTGAAGCCTCATCAGCAGGTGCAACTGAATGTCATAACCAGGACATATATACACATACATACATGCTCTTATTTATGTATTGAGTACTTTCTTTGCACAAATCTTCACCAATCTGCACACACACACAACATGCATAAATTGGCCAGTGCAATGAATTTAAAGTTGCTTTTCACATTTGTCGAGAAGGCATCAAAATGAAAAGTTGTGAACAACATGTATAACCACCTCTGTGTTTTGTAATTATGAGCAATTTCATCTAAATAATGAATTCTACAATCATATTGAAAACCTAAGTGGGGGAAAAAAAACACAATATTATTGAAATTATGTTAATTTTTTGAGATTTAATTATATCTAAGAAAACTATGTTTTTGTAAAGAAAGACTCATTATGGAGAAACAAAATGCCTTCTATCCATTCTTCTATTATGAATGATAATGAAAAATACATCCGAAAGCCTTAACTAAAAGTTTACTACAACAATAGGAACAAACATAAAATCATGGCAGAACATGGGTTTGGGACATTTCTCAATTACCCAATTTTTTTTTTCCCCCTAGAGGCAAAAAACGGAAATTAAATCAATTATGCATTTCAAGGTATGAAATCATTAAATTATTACTTGATGAACTGGCAGAAACAGGAAACCAATGAAAAAGAAAAAAAATGCTTTGCTGAATTTAGTATCACTTAACATTCTAAGTTCAAATCCTATCTTTTATCTATCCAGGGATTAATAAATTAAGTTCCTCTCTTCTTCCAAATGTGTGCTCTTGTGCTATACTAGAAAATATTAATATTAATACAGATGGATTAACAGAGTTATTAGGGAATAGACAAAATATTTTTCAGTATTTGTCCCATTTCTTTATGTTCTGAGCTCAAATCTTGCTGGGGTCAACTTTACGTTCCATCCTTCCTGTGACAATAAAATAGTATTCAAGTAATGGACTCAGTATAATCAACTAGACTCCTTTCCTAAAATTTGTGGCCTTATTCCATTTAGAAACATTATCATTATTATTAAGGTGGTGAGCTAGCAGAATCATTAGCATGCCAGGCAAAATGCTTAGCAATATTTCATTCGTCTTTATGTTCTGAGTTCAAATTCTGCCAAGGTCAACTTTGCCTTTTATCCTTTTGGGGTTGATAAATTAAGTACCAGTAAAACACTGGGGTCAATGTAATCGACTAGTCCCTTCCCACAAAATTTCAGGCCTTGTGTCTATAGTCAAAAGGATCATTATTACAATTATTATTATTATTATTATTATTATTATTATTATTATTATAAGCTAAGAATAATAGAAAGGTTATTGACAATAGAAGACCAAATTTTAAACACTGCATCACTATATTTGAGGCTTCATGTTTCAGACTTCCATTACTATCAGTATAAAATTATCTTCACCTTTCCAAGTAATAAGCTAGGTACTAATCACAAGTCTAATTGCATCGGGATAGAATTTAAACGAGCTGAGCACTTTGTATTACTGATACTTATTTTATCAACCAATTTCTTCTACCATCTTACAAAGATCCACCTTTTCAAAATCCATCTCACCAATTTTAGCAGTGAAAGCTTCGAAAGCTTTTGTTATTTAAATTAGATATAAACAAATTTCAGAGTTATATTCTACTTTCACTCCAGTAAAGCCATCAACAAAGTTGGCCGCATCATTCTGTGGAAAAAACAAAAGACTATCCAGCATTGAAATCTAAGTAAATCTACAGAACTGGTTTGTTTTTTGGTAAGCAAAACCCAACAGAACCAACAAGAAACCCACATCAACAACAATGTCTATATAGCATTCTGAATAAGTATTTGGATCCTCAGAACTTTCTGGACAAGAGATTTATTCTATTATACTCCCTTACTCTATTTTTGCACATCTCTATCTTGAATGATGTTTCTTGCTTTGATTTCCCCATACTGTAAAATGAAATATGAGAATTAGGGACCATCAGAGAGCATTTATAAAAAAAAAGAAATAAATGCCATGAGATATTCTGATTACTGGTATAATTCCAAAACACTCAGGCTTCTATCCAATGTTATTGTGAATACTACATTATACATACAGTGACATAATCAGGGCCAATATTAACCAAAACCTAAGTTAAGTAAGTTTTCTAAGTTAATAAGCAATTTTCTGTATTCAAAACTAATTTGTACTCCCCTACCCACCTCCTCTCTGGCCCTAATCTTAAAAAGCAAAATGGTTTTAGACTTCATTTTCAACAGTTCACTAAAAGTATAGTTACTTCATTATGCTGCTATTCTAAATGTTCTCTCTTAATAGAAATGTGTATTCTTAGAACAATTTCTCCAGGAATTTTTTTTTTCTTTTTTGGCGATTTGTATTCAGTAATCTTCTGAGAGTGTAATCAACTTATAAATTTATTTTATCTCATTGTGGCGTAACTTTTTGGTATGTTTCTAAGAAAATATATCTTTATCCCATTCACATTCAAAGAATTATAGCTATTTAACTCACTCTCTCTCTCCTATAGGAATCCAACCCTCCTAGATAAATCATTTCTGATAAAGAATGTGCTTACCCTGCCTTTAAAGAAAAGACAGGAATCTATAGTTATCAACAATGAATGGAAGTCCTCAAAATGGTTTTCAATCATTGCAAGCTCATAACTCAATAGTATTATTTCTTATAACTTTAGTATTCATCTATTTTTTAAACAAGATTTTCCTCCATCAAATTTCAGAAATGAAATTTTCCCCTTCTATTGCACCACATAACAAGATCTAAGAATGTAATTGAATTCCCTAAAGCTAGATTGCAGAATCAAGGAGTTTTGACAATGTCCAAAGAAATAATAAATTTGATAGATTCAATTTCTCCACCACAACTTACATGTGCATGCACTATTCCTCAAAGTTATCAATTTATTTTCATCTAGATATAAAAGAAAAGCAAATTTGTATATCAAATGTACTTTAGAAATTTCTAAGTTTCCATACTATCCGCAAAAAAAATTCTTTAGATTTGGCAACTAGCTATTAAGATAGGTTATGCAATTTCAGTTTAGGATATATTTCACCTTCACATAAGTTTGTGACTTACTAGAAGCAATCAATACTACAACTTCAATTTTATTTCTCATGTATTGCCAGCATCTCACCTGCTTAATTTTATAAAATTTACAGCTATACATGGTAGGAAAATGTTCTTAATAACAAAGATTTGCAAACTACACTGCAGAGCAAAGACAGTCATGTTATTTTGGTTGAAATTCTGTCATAGTAATTGTGTTGAAGGAATTGTTCTCAAGACTATTGCAAACACCTAAACGGCATCTATTGGTAAAAATGACAAGTGACAGGAAATGTTTTTCCAAGAACTGAGAAGGGGATGTACAATGTTTACATAACTTCAGACAGACAAGATCACAATGACTACTAAACAAAAATTCTACAAAAGTGAAAATTTAATATAAAAACAGATTTCAGATAGAGCAAGTTGTACTTGAAATCAAAACAGAAATATTAAATCCTCCAACCAGTTATTATTGTATGGACAACATATCTTTTATCTTTTATTTGTTTCAGACATTGGTCTGTGACCATGCTGGAGCACCACTTTGAAGGGTTTTATCGAACAAATCGATCCCAGTATGCTTTTTTTCTTTAAGCCCGGTACTTATTCTATCAGTCTCTTTTGCAGAACCACTAACTTATGGGGGCTTAAACAAACCAATACTAGTTGTCAAGCAGTGGTAGTGAATGAACCCATACACAAAGACACACACATATACAACATGTTTCTTTTAGTTTCCATCAACTAAATCCACTCACGAGATTTTAGTTGGTCCAGGGCTATAGCAAAAGATTCCTATCAGCTTCTATGAAAAAAAAACATTCCAAGGTGCAAATACAGTGGGACTTAACCAGAACCAAGGGGCTGGGAAGCAAGCTTCTTAACACACAGAAAAATTGCTAACAAAATGCCATATATATATAGGAAAAAATAAGTTCAAAAACAACAATTCAAACTTTTTGAGAGGTCCAAAAATAGAGAAAGAATGCCCCTGCATGGCCGCAGCCTTTGGGCTAAAACATTTTAAAGGATTTAAGGATATTCATAAAAAAAACAGCCAGAGCAAGTAGTAAGAATATGAAAATAGTAGTTGAAAAATATCGTTATAGGTATAAATATACTATAAACAATTATAGAAAAATGGAAGAGAAAAAGACGCATCAAAATTAGATTTAATACGAAATAGAATTCAATACATTTGCACGTTTCAAAGGACAATACAAATATGTAAGAAAAAATTATAATCATAGTAATTATAATTAAATTTATGCATTGTCATTCTCATCAGTGTGAAGAATTTTTGGAAGGACATCAAAAAAGGTTTAATAAAGTAAAATAAATTAAAATAAGATACAATAAGGGAGAATACAAAAGGGGTAAGAGAGAAAAATCAGATATTTACAAGCAAGTTTTAAAAAGGTAAAAATAACTGTAATAATAATAGTGAGAGAGACGAAAGAGAAAAAAAGACAGAAATATCAATGTGTATGCACGTCTATATATGCAGTAAACTATAACATAAAAATGCAAATAAAAATCTAATGGATATATTTTTAAAAAATGGTAACAGGTCAAGACGAAATATAATGCAAACAGGGCCATGTGTAATGTAACAGGTGCACTAGTAGAAAAAAACCATAGAGTTATATATATTAAAATTGAAAAATGAAAATATGTATACATAACACAGGGCTAAAAGTGATAGGCAAGACTGTGTTTGGAAAAGTTACAATATTCAAGTAAAAATGTACATACAAGGAGAGAAAAGACCAAAGAGGACTGAACAAGGGAAAAACATCGATCACAGACAAGACCGGCTGGTGTATTCGAGAGAGGTACCTTACTCAAAACCTAGCCCAGGGTCGGGGAGACAATCAGAAAAAAAGTAGGAACAAAAACAAATATATGAAGGAGAAAATTATTATAAATTTTCAAGTGACTAAAGGCGGTGCTCCAGCATGGCCGCAGTCAAATGACTGAAACAAGTAAAAGAGTAAAGAGTATAAAAAAAAACGTATACACTTGACACATAAGGATATACAGTCATAGACATACACATACATACACAACATACACATACACACACACACAAAAACGTGCATACACTCATACATACACATACAGGAATGCAAGTGTAAGGGAAGCTACAAGTAAAGAAGTATGTATTCACATAAGTATACATACATATACACACAAACATACACACACACACATATATAGTAAATCCCCCAAAAGAAGAACAACAAACACAACGCAAGAACGTGGTACATGTAAAGTATTAGCAGATGCTCAGGGAAGGGAAAAAAGATGGTTTAACATTTCGAGCAATGCCCTTCTTCGGAAACAGAGGAAAGTCCAATAGAAAAGAAGACAGAGCAAGAAAATCACCAACAATTCACATGTGGTTACATTTTGTGATTACACACACATGCGTACACACACACACACACACACACACACACACACATATTCTAAGGTTAATACTAAGTCCTTTCTCTCACATTTCTCCATCTCCATTAGTGTAATAATTTCTTGCGTAAATGTGACCACTAAAGAAAAAAAATCATGCAGAGATATTAATTACAGGTATGTAAAGTATAAGATATACATATTAGCCCTTCCATCATAGTCTTAAGCATTCAACCTGTAAAGAATTCCCCAGACCTAACCAGTGTTATGAAAACATCCAGTTCTAAGTTGATATAATGTGATTACAATAGGTCATGCAGAATTTAAGAATTCATAACAGGTCACTCTAACAAGTTCTAATTTACAAAGGGTACTTGAAATGTCTACTATGATACCAGATACCTTTATTAATTCCAAAACTATAAGGCCATCAGTGAATTCTGTGGATAGGGGAGGGTCTAGATAGTTGAAGAATATTGGATAGAATAACATGAATAGCCTAAATGGTGTATCACACAGATATGTCTGTGCTGATGCACTCTAGCAACTTAGTTAATACACTGTGAAATGTATTCTATTTTTCCTTTTGCTTCAGGCATAAATTGTCATGAATATCATTAGCAGATAGAATAGTCTACAATTTTAATTTCAATCACTAGAATGAAATCTTACTCAACATTTAAGGAATAAAAATAAAGAAAAATGAAATCCAACAGTCCACAGAGGTAAATAGCTACAACAGACTTGTAACATATTCAACATGTTATGAAATATATATAAATAACTGACATAGGCAGAATCATTATTAATACCAAAAGGTAATCGTTATGTCCTATTTAACGTGTAATTTAACCCAAGAGAACCTTTTATATGGAATCATGGTGTATAAAAGCACTTGTATTTAGATGGTTGACAAACAAGAATTGTCTACTACAGCTGCTGGAACTGCTACCTCATGATTTCATCCTGCCCAAGGCTCCTAAGTGGCAGATGTCCAGTAGTGACATAACAGTCAACTCTCCCTGTCAATGACACACACACACACACACAGGTTGTCCTCTATTTTCAAACTGAATGTGTTCTGTAAAAAATAAGTATGAAAATTGAATTTTTAAATCTTGAATCACGTATTAATTAGAAACTTATATTCCTATATAAGTTACTAGATTTCTTTGGGGCATTATGATACTCTGAACATCCACAGAAATATGCTTATACCTACAGGTATCTCAAGAGCATTGCTTTGCTCCAGGTAAAGTCATGCATTGTGCTCTATAGTATTTATTGATTGACAGCAACAACATACATAGATTAGCAGTGGGTCCCAAGACCTGTGTGGGCCCAAAGCAACAGACCAGTGTTTCTACTCGTTAATCTTAGACACAGGTGTGGCTGTGTGGTAAGAAATTTGCTTCCAAATCACATGGGTTTAAGCTCAGCCCTACAGTGTGGTATCTGGGCAAGTGTTTTCTATTACAGCCCCAAGTTGACTAATATCTTGTGTACAGATACGGTAGATGGAAACTGAAAAAAGCCTATCATGTGTGTGTGTGTGTTTGTAAGAGAGAGAGTGTATGTGTGTGTGTGTGTGTGAGAGAGAGAGAGAGAGAGTGTGTATGTAGGTGAAAGAGAAAGAGTGGGTGTGTGTGTGAGAGAGAGAGAGAGAGTGCATGTGAAAAATAAAATGTGTGTGTGTTGTGAAGGTGTGTGTCAATGTCTTGACAACATGCAATACTTGTAAATGAGCATCACAATTATACAAGCGGTGTCCTTCATTTCTAATCTTCTATGTAAACATTACCTTGCTTGAAAACAGTTGAGGAGAGGAAGTCCACAGAAAATAACTCTCAATGAATTCTGCCTAACCTATGTAAGCACAGAAAATTGGAATTACAATAACTATGACAATGATATCTCAATTTACCAGTTTAACAGCCAGTGCTTTCTGTCAAACAGATGAACACTCATCATTCAAAATTAGTAGTTTTTAATCTGTATAGTAGGACACCTTTTCAGAATTTGTTAGCTAACAAGAATGTAGTAAATGTCAAGGGTTGGGAGTGGCATGTTGCCTGCTTAGAGGCGGTGGCCATGATTTTCTAAAAAATAAAATATTTAAACCAGGTAAAATATTTATATCTTTAAACACAAATCATTGTCAAGATTAGAATATGAGCAGGACACAATTTTATCAATGAAGAGAAATTTGCTTCAGTTTGATCAAAATAATGCTTTGGTTTTTTTTTTTTTGCTTCTTTTTTTTTGGTGGGGGCGGAGGTCCAAACTAATGGGCAGGAGCATTTGTAAAATGTTCTTTGGTGAAATGAAGCACACGGATTGAGAACCATTTTTAGGAGAATAGTCCACAACTAAGTCCTATACGCTTCAATGCAAAAACACAAAAAATCCATTCCAAGTCAATGTTGTCAAAAGTGGAACAGTATCTTTCCATATGAGTTTGATTATGAGGATGACTGGTCTCTTATGTAACCCAAGCAAAAGCATTAACCACTAGAAACCATAAGACATGGGAAACAAGAATGTAATGACTTCAATATCAATTAGTACAAAGTTTGCTGGAGTTTAATTAAAAATAAATTCAAAACTGACTTATTTCAACTACTACTAAAAAGATTATAAAACTTTCAGCTCCAATTGTGAAGCGAAACTAAGCTGGTGCCAACTGACTAAATCTAAAAATAGGTCTATCTCTCTCTTCTTCCACAAGTCTAAATACAGAAAATGAAGTAAAGTCAAGTAAGAAAAAGGAAAAGAAATAAATCGTCTTAAGTTACCTTACCTTTCTTATTTGATTATATTTACATTCTACATAAATAGTTTGGTTGTATCCAAGACTTTTGTGATTTGTCAGTGGTTACATAAGAATTATATCAGAATTAGTATTCTTCTGATATCTTGAACACATGTAGAATTGGCCAACTATTTCAGTCAATCAAGATAAAGACTATGTGCGCATGCATTATATATACACACCCATACACACATATATGTTTTGCCTATTTCTGACTATTCTTAGAAGAAATAAAATGATAGAAAGGAAAAGGAAAAAAAAGTCAATTTTAAACAGTCTTTAGTCTTATCTGAAACAGACAGTGATTAATTTGAACATTTTGTGAATTTATAGCTTAGATCTATTAACTTAGAAATTACAATGTCTCAAAAACAGGCCATATTATCATCTCAGAAGTTTTATAAAGAAATCTCGATAGTCAAAATAATCTCATAAATCTCAATGCATGTCTATACAAGCTGGCAACATTATTAACGCATCTAGTTTAGCTTTGGTTACTTTTGTGCTGGCACACATGAAAAAGGCATTCATAAATTTCTTCAAACCACTACGTTGTTTGCACAGATTCCAACTAAAGCAACAGTGTATGTAATGATTTACTTTCAAATGTCAGTCGTCTCAGGAGAAGAAAAAAAAAAGAAAGAATAAGGACAGACAAAATCGAAATTAGTTAAGAAACTGAAGGAAAATGAGAAGTTCTTATCACAGCTAAATATACAGACATCTACTTAATATAAATATATATATATACCTTGATAACACAAGAAACTAAAAATATCAAGAAGCCCAAAAAAAAGTAAAAAAGGGGGAAAAAATCATTATACAAATATTCCTTCAATATCATCAAAAGACATTGATCTCAATAATAATAATTCAATACTTGGGTAAATTTATTTGTCTAACAAAATGATGTTTCAATTTATAGAATGTTAAGTTACCATTTTTTTAATATAACAATACACTGTACGCAATTAAAAATTCACTAAAGCTTTAACACTGACTAACAAAGAACATTTTAAGACCAGTTGTAGCAGGTGTTGATTAATTAAGATTTTATTCTTTGATTTTTATTGCTTTCACGTGTTTCGTTAGTAAAAAGCTAAATTCAATTTTTGCTTCCACACATAAATACAAAAAGCCACAGCAGTCTGATATTTCAAAAGGTAGTAGACATTGAGTAATTAATCAGAGCCAAGATTATTGCCCCCCTAACAATACACACTTACTAGTCACTACTTCTAAATTATAGTTCTGATTGTACTTCAATATCCCTTCATATTATCTCTTATTAATGCTTAAGAGATAAATCAAAACTACAGAACAGATGGGGTAACTTAAAATGTGGAGGTGACATGCTCACTTCAACTTGACACTAATAATGTGAAAGGCTTGCATCTTACTTCATCAAATCATGAGGCTTGAGAGAGAGAGAGAGAGAGAGAGAGAGAGCGAGTGAGAGAGAGAGAGATCAAGCATCAATCTACATCTACTCAACCTATGACAGCTAGGGTCTTCTGAAGAATCATATTTTAAATGACTGTGCAGCCTTTAACACTTAAAGTCTTGTGGTATTTTCTCAATATAAATCACTTAATGATATTTTCAATGAAATGCAGGGGTGTGTGATAAGAGATTTGCTTCTGAACCACATAGTTGAGGGTTCAGTCCCACTGCATGGCACTTTGGGCAAGTGCTTTCTACTATATTTCTGGGTCGACCAAAACCTTGTGAGTGGATTTGGTAGATGGAAACTAAAAGAAGCCTGTTGTGTATGTGTGTATCTTTTTATTTGCGTTTATCCCTCATCATTGCTTGACAACTAGTATTGGCATGTTTACATCTGCACAATTTAACAGTTCAGCAAAAGAGGATAATATAATAAGGACCAGGCTTTAAAATATAAGTACTGGGTTGATTGGTTGATTTGTGGTGGTGCCCCAGTGTGGCCACATTCCAATGACAGGAACATGTAAAAGAAACAAAAGAAAAAATGCAAAAGTAAATATCACACAATGTAACAATTGCATGAATTTACATGAAATTTGCTGATATGATATAATGATTGTTGGTGTACATTTATAATGTGGTTTTTATCTATTATTGTGATCACTTAACTTTTATCTATTATTGTCATGTCACTTTCACCTGCCTAGATAGGTTGAATACAGGTAAGTTGATAACATGTAAGTGTTTTTTGTACATATTTACAAGATATTGATTCCTGAGCATTGATTTCCTGTCTCAGAGTTGAAGCGGTGCTCCAGAACATGCATCAGAAAAAGAAATCTGAGATATATCTTCATTGGCTCCATCCAAAGGATTTGTAAGGTCCAACAAATTAGTGTTATTTATTCTTGTCATAATAATTACACTCTCTCATAAACCCAGCAGTATGCAACGACCCTAAATTTGAAATGTATCAGTAAATTAATGTTCTGCTTATTTTAATCCTTACCATTCACTAACAAATGCATTGATTCAATATCAACTTCAAAATAACTCTATCCAAATCAATAAATCCCAATATCACTTAGATAGTCGGTAGTGTGTGTGAGTAAATAAATAGATAAGTATATGTATACATATATATATATATATACAGATAGATACATATGTATACCTTTTAATAGTATATATTGGAATTAAACAACTATAAGCAAACATAAAAGTGGTGTTTTATAAAGAAAGTCTCTCGAGATATTATTCTGCATTGAGTTAGACACAACTTAGTCACTCCTGCTGCCAGAAATGCTGAGATCTAGTAACCAGTCCATCAGATATCTGTAACCATCTATGTTGTTTTTCACAAACTGATAATATAGAAAAAAGAATAAACAGATATAAGCCATCATTAATATCATATTCTTTAGTCAATTTATGTCAATTCTATTAGGAATAACATTATTAACTTTTCCTATAACCTCTATTCAGTTCTATGCTTGTGCTACAACTGTTTTGGATCTAGGGAACATGATACATAATACAAATCACACCAATATATTTTGTAATATGAAATATTCTCATGAAAAAAAAATGAATTGTTACAAAATTAAATTATTGCTTTGCCTTGGGCTCTCAACTTCTGATGAAATTGGAGGGGTGCTGTCATGGCATATAATGGCTTGGAGATCTTTAGACATGACAGAGTCCATCCTTCTACAGGTCTGACCATTACCAATTTTTTCAAGAAGAGACAGACAGAAAGAAATGGAAGAGAAAGATTGACTCCTCTATAAGACTGGTACTTTATTTCATGACCTTACAAGGAAAAACAGCAAAGCTGAGCTTCGCAGTATTGGAACTTAGAGCACAGAAAGCTGGAATTAAAACTGAAATGCAATCTAGCTGACGTGAATATCAATATTTGAAGTCTATGTGGTAAAAGTATAGCAAATAACTATAGAGAAATATTTGGCCGTATGCCACTAGATAAGGTTTGTACAAAATTTGAAACAGGCTACTGCAACTCATACAACCAATTTCTGATCATATATTTTCTTTTTGATGACCTTAGACATTATTAGAACCATCACAACACCAAGCACTGGACTTCTGGATTACTGCAGTCTAACAATAATGTGTATATTCCCTAAAAGCCAATCTGTAACTGCAATCAGCCTTCAAAGAATAAAAGCAGTTTCATTCTGGGGTTGGAGATGTAAATAAAAGAAAATGTGTTATGTGTTATCTTAAACAATTGAATTTGAAAGGATAGATAAAAACTGTTGTTGCAACCTTTGTTATTATTTATTTTATTTAAAGATTCTCTCTGAAAGGAGAAAAACTGAGAGAAAGGAAGTGCAACAAAAAATTTAAAAGGAAACAAAAAAGAAAACAGAAATAAAGGATAAAGAATGAGATAAAGAGAAAAGGAATAAGATGAGATAAAAAGAGGTCAAAGAGGTAGAATAGATTTTAAAAGAGGAAAAAAGAAATGCCAAAATAGATTCATTAACTCTCATATAGAAGGAAGATTTTGTGGTGGATTATTCCTAAATCCATAACTAAAGCAATTTAAAGATATATTGCTGTTAATTTTATAGTATCCATGCTTAGGTAAACTGTATTCCTGCAGCATCCTAAATAGTGCTTACAATGAGAGTTTTATGCAGTTAGTGTTTCTAACCTAATAACAAGGCTACTTGCTGCCCAAAAGAAACATCTATGTTCTTTAAATTATTCAGTGTCTGATGGGAACATACATGTTAAACTAATTTTTTTCAGCTTTTTGATTCTGGATTCAATCAAATCAGAGATGACAATGAAAGTAAAAGTAATGCTACCATGTTCTACAGAAGATTCTGTGACAAAATGGTTGTGTGCAGCAGCAGTAGCAGTACTGTTGATGTGTAGTTCTAATTGGCACGTAAAAAGCACCCACTACACTCACAGAGTGGTTGGCGTTAGGAAGGGCATCCAGCTGTAGAAACATTGCCAGATAAGACCGGAGCCTGGTGCAGCCTTCTGGCTTCCCAGATCCCCGACGAACCGTCCAACCCATGGAGAACGGACGTTAAACGATGATGATGATGAGAGCAAATCTATGGTCTAGACATTCCTACTCTCAAAACCTTATGTTTTCTTTTTTCAAGTATTGCATATCTAGAAGCACATTAGTCAGTGTGTCCTTCCTTCTTTGAGATCATACAGCTTAATTTGATAAATATTTACGTACTATTTCCACCAGGTCAAGCAACTGCACAGAAATTCTTCCATTGGTTCATGAGCTACAGTATTTAATAGTTGCTGGAAAGGTAACAGATACTGTTGTCTTGTCTTAATTTTGGCCCTTGAACTCTACATGGAGATATAGATGCCATCATGCATGTATTAAATCATTTTTAGACTTAGCTAAGCCCACCTCACTCCAGATTTGACAACAGCTTTTTTCCTCAAGAAAGATAGAGACATGCAGATAGACAGAAAAATTTACCACCCTGCTCCCCTAAAAGGCCGTTACTTTATTTATTTACCTTGAAAGGGTGAAATGCAAAATTGACCTTGGCAGTATTTGAACTTAGGGTGCATAAAGCAGAAGCAGAACAATTACTACAAAACAAACTATCCAATGCTCCAACAACACTGCTAACTGAATACCTTATGTACTGCAGTCTGACAAAATTCTGTCAAGGAACTGAGTCTGCAATTCAACTTCACTCCATTCTTTCAATTACCATATACACTCACGGATAGGTCACACTTTTTTTTAGCCAAAACTTTTGCTAAAAATCAGGGATGCAACCTATCCACTCAACATCACAGGGATCTGAAGTAGATGGTGGCATATCAGTAGACAAGTTGATTTATCAATTAAACTACTTTCATAAAGTCACTTCCACAAAAATGTTTTAACATTTGTAAGCAAAATTTTGAAATAACAGTGAATATTTGATAATATCTAACAAATAGTAATTATATTTATGTTATAAAGGAGCCATTGTAACTCCCCAAATTATAGTGTGACCTATCTGCAAGTCAGCAGTAAATAGCTACTTTGACAAACCCAAACTAATGCGACCTATCCACGAATATACAGGGGTTGGACAAAATAATGGAAAGACCTTAAAATTTCAAACAAATTTATGTTAATATGGGTTAGGACCGCCTTTGGCAGTAATTACAGCTTGAATTCTATGAGTTATGGACTTGTACAAAGTTTGAATTGTTTCCAAAGGAATTTTTGTCGATACTTCTGCTAAAACAGTCTCCAGTTCTTGTAGGATATCGACTCCTTACTTGTTTTTCTAAAATACACCATAAATGTTCAATAATATTGAGATCAGGGGACTGTGGTGGCCAGATAAGATGTTCAACTTTACTGGAATGTTCCTCATGCCATTCAGTAACAACTTTGGCAGTATGAATTGGTGCATTATCATTCTGAAAGATTGCATTTCCCTTCAGAAAGAGTTCTGCAAGAATTTGATAAGATAAAATGCTTAAATAGTCTTGACTATTAATTCTGCCATGAAGGGAAACCATTGGGCTGGTGGATTTCCAAGATATAGCTCCCTAGATCATCTCCACACATATACTCAGCTGATGGTTGGAAATAAAGTAAAGGATGACTCATTCGAGAAAATAACATTCTTCCATTGCTCTAGGGACCAATTCTGTAGGTTTTTACTCCACTCTAAATGCTTTGCAATGTTTGTTTTTGAAAGTATTGGTCTTTTGATTGCAGCCCTCCTATGAAATCCAGCTTTGTGCAGCTTCCAGTGAACAGTTTTGTGGAAACTGAGTTCTTGAGGTAGTCATTAAGCTCTGCAGTAATTTTGGGAGCTGTACTTTTGTGAACCTTTCTAACAATTCACATACGAGTCCAACGGTCCCCATCTGAAAGTTTTGGTTTTCTTCCAGAGATTTATTTCGACGAGGAGTATTTTCCCCTCTTTCTCAAAGGCTGTCATTACTTTCGAGACAGTAGTTAATGATACATCAAACAAATCAGCTGTTTTCGTTACGCTAGCACCCGCCATGTGAGCACCAACAATTTGACCTCTTTGAAAGTCTGATAAATCTGTCATTTTAATGAATTTTAATTACTTTTTTCTGATGATATCTGAAGAGAATCAGCAATTTTAGCAAAACATATTAAACAACACTAATAATAAATCAAAAGACATAAAGATAAACAAGATTTTGACAGTTTTACAGATATTTCAAAATTATGATGCTATGATACAGGTGTTTCCATTATTTCGTCCAACCCCTGTATACGATATCAACTCCTAGGTTACCTTTCTTCCACTACATAGTATCTTTTGCAACAGGGTTAACTTGATTAACAAGATAACTGCTGCAGAGTTTGAGATTCTTCTTAAACAATTTTCTACAGTCAAAGCAGCTTAATCTACACCTATTGATACAGTATGTAGCAGTGTTAAGACTTACAAAAACAAAATATGGCAGAGATAGTTATAAATAAATCATTATTTTCAGGCTAGTTCTTCACTGTCTGCAACAAGCAAAACATGAAATTGTGTGCACTTAATGATAGATTTGTTAATTAAATTTAAATGTCTCAATTAAAGAAAAAAATATGGCTATTCATTGTTTACACTTCTTTTGTTTTGTCTTTTCCTGCAAAATATAGAATAATTTATCAGCCTCAAGACATTTTGCTTGGTGACCATTCTGATTGTCTCACCCGATTCCATTTGTTTGTCTAATTGAATTTATTAATCTCTCTAACACAATGTCATGTTTATCCAGTTTGTGACTGTCGTCTTTAGCTGGAATATTTAAAAAAAAAATAAAATGTAGAAGTTATTAAATCACAAAGTAACGAATCCATTATTTACCAATAGGTCATTTTCACTGAAATATTAGTGTATTTTCCTCTTAGTACTATTGAATAGAAGCTCTATTCATCTTTTTTTTTATCCATTACTAGCAGTATCGCCCAGCATTGCTCGGGTTTGTAAGGGAAATAACTAGTTAATCTTCATTCTTTAACTATATGCTTTCTGTTTGCTTAAGGGATTTAAAGGTTTGGCATAACTGGCCCAACATGTTCCTGTTGATAAGAGTGTGAGAATTCATACTTGCTAATTAACTGCTAAGACAGACTCCAGGGTCGACAAGATGAAGGATGTCGTTTTTCTCAATTTTTTGTAAGTTAGGAAAAATGTTACAGAATCTATGAACCTTCAGCCCACTCAAACAATGGTACAGTTATATAAATTGTTTAAACTGCCATTCATATAAACGTGTGTGGATATATATATATATATATATATATATATATATATATATATATGTGTGTGTATATATATATATATATAATATATATATATATATGTGTGTGTATATATATATATATATATGTGTGTGTATATATATATATATTATATATATATATATATATAGGAATAAAATTTATATATAAAGAAACAAGAACGTGAAATACACAAAGGGACGAACACAGAAAATAGAAGGGTCATTCAAAGCCTTTAATCTTCAGTCAGAAACTGGATCATCATAGCAAATTTCGGCTGATTAATTCTGATATTTGCTCCAACGCGCCCAGCCCCAAGGAAAAACTAAGCTGTGAGCATTAGATTTCTTGGAAAAAGGAACAAATGTAAATGCAACAGGAACGAATATAAATACAAAAAACGAAATATATATATATATATATATATATATATATACACACACATACATATAAGATGATAATTTATATACACGTAGATATATATGCCCGTGTAAGAAATGAAGCCAGTATACTCTACTGGATGGGCAATATCAGTGTGCATTGTGCAACAGAGTGTAAGAGATTTGAGAGAAAAACTGGGAATGTGAGGCATCAGATGTAATGTGCAAGAAAGAAAACTGTACTGGTTTGGTCATGTAATACAAAAGAATGAAGACAGTTGCATCAAGAAGTACTGATCTCTAATGGTAGAGGAAATGAGTAGATGGGGTAGACCCAGGAAGGCGTGGGATGAAGTGGTGAGCTTCACAGATGGGACGACAAGCTGCTGAGACTTCTGGCAGTTTGTTGTGCTCAAGAAGACACATCAAGCTAAGTGAAATCATGGTTGTTTTTGCATACAAGCATCTCCCTTGCATCCCTCTTCCACTGAGTGATCCTAACCTTCCAGGCTCATGGGTGCTGGTAACATTTAAAGAGCACCCATGTTGGTGCCACATAAGAGCATCTGTGCCAGTGATGCATAAAAGTGCTCAGTACATTCTTGAAGGTTGTTGGCATTAGGAAGTGTATCAAACCATAGAAACCATGCCAAAATAGACGTGGAACCTGGGCAGCTCTTAAGCTGGCCAGTGCCTGTCACACTGCCCAACCCATACCAGCATGGACAACTGAATTGCCTGCTAATTAAATTAACATGCAGCAAGCAGACCATTTCACAGGTATAAATATGATTAATGTAATTCTCAAGCAGAATGATCACAATACAGTACATAGCAAAGTAAAGCTTCAGCTTTACTTTATATTAATTGTATTTTGACCAGAGCTTTTTCCTCACACTTCTGTGACCTCATTAGTGGTCCTTTGCTTTTTTTCTTTCTTTTTTGTGTGTCTCTCCTTACTAATGATCTGCCATTTTATATTCCTGTTGAATGTGTCTTTATTTGCACATGCATATATCCCTGTTTGTGTCTGTTTATTACGTGTGTGTGTGGGGGGGGGGAATGACTTGTATTCATATCTACTTACTTTTACTTTTCTTTCTTTTTTTGTATTAAATTTAAATTTATTTGTTAACGTATATAATTATTTAATTCCATTTATTTATCTGTGTATTGTATTATATTCATATTATCATCAGTCTATGGGGATCTTATACTGTCATTGGTTGTGGTGTGTGCTAGTGTCCCATTCTAGTTTCCTATCCAGGCTAGGTTTATCTTCTATTATATGTGTAATTTGTCTAAGCGTTGCATCTGTTGTATGTGTGGACAAGATTTTAACTTCTATTTTGTTGAGTGAGCCTCTGTGTTCCTGCTTGGTGTGCTGATATATATATAGATATATGTTGGCGATTTGTTTATCCTCTGTCTTCCTATTCAACTGGACTTTACTGTGTTTCTGAAGAAGAGCTTTGCTCGAAGCATTAAACCCTCTTTCTTTCCTTTCCTGCGTGATTGCTAATACTTTACATGTACCACGTCCTCACGTTGTTGTTTCTTTTCTGTGTTTGTTGTTCGTTTATTTGTATGTATACACACACACACACACATATATATATATACATATACACACACACACACCAGGGAAAACTATTTTATTGCCGGTCGGGATTCATGCTAGCCCCAAGGTAAAGTCTTGTTTGATTTCTCTCTATAGGAATATTTCCCCTGATGAGGTGAATGGGTCCCTTAAATAGTCCCTAACACCAAAAGTGCAATAGAGAATTAACCAATTATTTTCAAGTTGTGGATTCTATTTGCCATGTCACCCGAAGTCAGTTGTTATCATGAGGAGAAATAATATGAGTGACATAATGGCTTTATAGTGGTTTTAGCTGCTATTTTTAACATGTAAGATTTTTTTAACCCTCTTAGTTACAATCGTCACTTGTTCATATTTATATACGTTTTTTTTTCTTCTTTATATTTTATGATAACATGTTTGGCCATTGATATATTCATAAATAATCTTAATTATTTATAATATATCCTTCATAATGTTTTTACATTACTCTCTACTTATATATAAGAGAGAGAGAGAGAGAGAATGAGAGGGGGGCACTAGCAGAAATTGATAGGTTTTCTTTTATAGATCTATCTACTTATAGTAACTGCAAAGAGCTGTTGCTTTTATATAGGAGGAGGTAAAAAACATATGATGTTTGTTTAATTCTAGCAGCCTCAAGGTTTCTTTTAACAGCAAATTTGAAGTGTTTTCACAACTCAAATATCTTTCCTGAAGCCAATCATTATAGAAGAAACTGTTTTTCTGACTCAATGTACATAAACCTTCTTTTATTGGAAATATTTCCTGATAGAATAAGACAGGTTGTTTTTGTTATTCATTTCTTTTATTAATTTTTCCTTTTGTTGTTGATTTTCATGCGTGTCCATGTATTTTCATTCCTTGGTGATAATGTGCATTCTACAAGCTTTAAGATTATCAATATCGGTTAAAACATTCTTGTAACAAAATATAAGCAATTAGGTTGTTGTTTTTATTTTTATTTTTTTTTTAAAAAGGAAAACTGTATCTAGACAACAGTATATGAGTCTTCAAGTACTATCATACACAGAAACTATCTGCTGTTTGTCTTTAAAAGTGGAGAGGAACTGGTAGGAGAAAAATATTAAAATGCCCATATGCATTTCAGTAGACTGAATGGCAGTAAATGGCAAATACTGGAAGATTTTCAGACAGGCAGACAGACAAACAGTCAGGCTAGACTAAGATAGAGATACAAAATTGAGGCTTTTAAAAGAAGAGAAGGGGAGAATCACAAACAGATAGGCAGGCAGATAAGAAAAGAGAAATTTTCAGATAGAAATAAGATATACTATCGTCACTAAAACTGTAGTTAATTTCACTAAAATAACAAATATTGTGTCTCTCATGCAGTATCACTAAATAATACATTCCATCAAGGAATTTCTTCCTTACAATGGTTCTTCAACAAGGAACAGCATCCAGTTACACTACATTGTGTGATAGTGGTGCAACTGGTATTGGTAAGTAGGAGAAGGGTAAAATTGCAGTAATATATTAAATGGGGGTGCATCTATAAGGAGAAGTTGCAGCTATCAAGCTAACAGACAATAGTTATTAAGCTGCCACTATGATGCGGATCATTAGAAAACTGATGCTGGATGACAAGAAGTAAGCAAGAAGAATTCGGAAGCATGCATATCTGTATCATCTTCTTAAGTCCACCATTTTGTCAATCACAGCAGCCTCCAAGCTTCACCACTAATTCAGTTCTCAACTAAATTGCAAACTGTTAATAGTTTTAAAGAGGACACCTCATAAATAGTTTGAGATTTGATTCAGTAGAAAAAAAGTTACATCAAAATATCTGCAACCTCAAGGGGTACAGTAAGGCAGATATTCATCTTCAATTAGCATACATGTTTTTAATTTTAAATTAAAAGTAAACCTTTCTTAGGCTTAAATGATAGAAAAATGCATGAGGGATTCAGAATTGCTAGTCACATTGAACAAAAGTTAGTAAAAAAAAATTATGAAGTAAAATGTTATGAAATTTCATGTCAGTAATTAAGGAAGGGAGTAATGCTTAAGCAATAAGAATAAAGAATATATTTCTAAAATGAATGTTTACTTTCTAAGGTGACAAGCTGGAACATAAGCGTGCTGAGCAAAATCCTTAACAGCATTTCATGTCTTTATGGATTTTAGTTCAAATTTTGCCAAGGTAAATTTTGACGTACAGATAATTTAATTAACTTTTTTAACTAAACACTTTCAAACTTCCAATACCGGTAGAATGTGTCACATAGAACAGGGTTTACTCTTAACGTTTTTGACAAAATTTTGTATTTTAGAAGCTATTTTGTCAGAAGTTACAGAGTGACAATTGGACAAATTCTTTGCTGCAATATTTTAAGTAAAAAGTTTCTTGTTCTTTACTTTACAAGAAGTAATAGCTTGTCCTCTACTTTTACAGGTGTAATAACCTGTCCTGTACTTTTCCAGGTTTATGATCTTAAGAATATGACTTTTCATGCTCACATTTTTCCATGTAATATAAAACTGATAATATTATTTGGTATCACGCAAAGAAGATAGTTTTGCTACAATAACCAATAACTATTGCAAACATTATGATTATAGTTCTGTGCACCACATATTTTAGAACATTTAGAGAACTCTTATGTTCACACGTATAATTACGATAATTTTAACTTAGAACCATTTTCTAATGTATTTATCAGATTTTGATTTCATAAACAAAACTTTGCTAAATTAGAACACTGGGTATCATCAACAACTAAGACTTTCCAGAATTGTTTCTATTAACTCTTTGCAAAGTATTTTACTGACAGAAACAGTAAAGGAAAGGAAAGCTGCTTATTTTATAAACTGAATATTTTTCAAAATGACAAAGGGAATATATATATATATATATGAGTTCCAAGTATAATAAAAATGACAGTTATTTTACAAAACATCGTATTTTAAAATGTGCCTATGCATTGATAAAGTAATCATACAATTAAATTACTCTAAATGTGTGTGTGTGTGTGTACACATGTGTATGTGTGTGTGTGTGTGTGTAATAAAGCTTTTCAAAAGGAACAAAATGTTTCATTTATATTTTTGCAGACTTTGCTAAAGTTCACATCTAGTTCTGAATATTGTGAAGACTTACAATAAATTTAATCCTTAACAATGATTTCATTAGTGCTAATATAATTAGATTAATCGCTATCTCTATCTCATCTAATAACACAAGTAAATCGTGCTACATGGATCAGTATATTCTGTTGTCAAGGAGCTAACCCTTCTAGCAACACTTGTCTTAATTGATACTTCATAGACCATGTTCTAAAAGTGAAATCCAGTTGACAATCACACTGTTTCATAGATAGGAAAAGTAATTGTATTATTGACACAACTAAAATCATTGGCAGATTTATGCAAAGACAGCAGAAAGAAAAATTAAATTTGATGTGTTAGATACATGAGGGAATTTGCTGTGGTTGCTGTTGCTAACAAGAACTGGTCAATTCTGCTTCAGTGAGCCTGTTGGCAAAGAATTAACACACTAAATGTTTAAGGGTAATACATAGGTAGGGCACAATATACATAATACTCAGACTCTTTAATTATTTAACTAAATTTCTAGCTACATTTACACTGTCTTTCATGTGCTATAAGACTCACACCACGAACAATTGCCCCCTGTTTTCAAGTTAGAATATTTATTGAGGAAAATGTTGGTATTGGTAAGTAAGGTAAGGGGAAAATTGCATTAATGTATTAAATGGAGGTGCATCTTTCAAAAGAGATGGTAATTATGAAGCAAACATATAATAGTTATTTAGCTGCCACTGTCACAGTTACTATCACATGAAAACTGATGCCAGATGACAAGAAGCAAGTGAGAATAAATTAGAAGCATGCATAGCTCTGTGTTGCCATTGACAATAAGGGCAACGACAACTGCAATATCAACAACAATGGCAGTAATGGTAAATATGAAAAGAACAAGAATGATGACAAAGAAAATTAACAATAATGATTAGAATGATGACAATGGTAATTGTAAGGTTGATGACAACAACAATGATGAGCATGATGATAACAATGAGAAGGATAATGATAATGATGGGGATGATGACAAAAACAGTAATAAGGACGGTAACAGTAATTGATGAAGATGATGACAGTAATAACGATGATGACAAGGATGACAGTGATGAAGATAATTATAACAATGTCAAGAGAATAATGACAATAACAATTACAACAGTGACAATGCTGATAGCAATAACAACAAAATTATTAAGGAAGGTAATTAGGATGATGACGACTAACAATTAAGATGACATAAACACTGGTGAGGATATGCACAATAACAATAACGATGATTAGGTCAATAACAATGATAATGATGTAAATAATGAAAATGAGAATAAGAATAATAATGATGATAAAAACAGAAAAAGAATGAGATTAAGAAGAACAAAAAGAACAACACTGAAGATAACAGAAGAAATGGTAATGATAATTGTGAGAATAAAAATAATTATGTATATTATAATGGATGATGAAAATGAAACTCAACGTTCAGTGATTTTTTTTTTATCCCTCCAGCAGAATTGCTATTCAAATTTATTTTTCTCTACCTTGTCTGTTTACTAATTTAAAATTTCAGTAGTGCCAGTAAGAGCTAAATTTATGGCTTAATGAAACTAATAGAAAATTTATGACTTAATTCAGATAAATAGAACCTAAAAGCTGAAGGTAAATATCATTTGAATAACTGACAAACTGCCAAGATATACTTATACAGTAATAGCTACTGGAATTGGAAAGAAAGTTTCATTGAATCAGTACTGAAGTCAGAGAACAGTTCTATTGAGATGTTCATTAAAGTGTATTAGTGATTAGATCTTTACAAACTCCACATCCATTTCACAAATTCTTTACATAGCATTCAAAATGAAGACATCTTTACAATTTAAATAAACTAAATCACATTTTTGATGTTAGTGTACTGAATTACAACTAATTATCTCTTACAGTGGACTTGATGGAGTTTTATAATCACTTCTATCATGGTGCACTTGGTGTAATATTAGTTGTTTGGTGAGCTTCCTAGCAATAACCAACCTAAACAGTTCATCTGGGTTTTACAGCTAAAATAGATGCAATTTTTTTTTTCTTTTTTCAAAAGAAACATTTAGGCAAAACAGCTGCAGGATTAAGGAGTTAGAACAATGATCTCATTGTCTTGACCTCAGATTTCACTACAGCATCTACTACAATACTAAGACCTTAGGCAAGACATACAACTCTGCTTTCTTTAGAATGCTTAGCTGAGAATAGATTTCATCTCCACTTCATGATCAAAATTGTTAAATTAGAAAGTATAGTCAACTACAATAATTGTTTCAATGCTAAGCAAAACTTTTTAAACATGAAAAACAGTCTGCCCATAGAGAACAATGAAAATCAATGATAGTTATTCAGCTGCAAAAATAAATAACTACAACCACGCAGGGTTAAGTTTTTCTTTTCTTTCCCAGTATCTGGTCTACACAGTACTTATCTCACAATCTTTATCTTTTACTTGTTTCAATCATTACAAGGTGGCCATGCTGGAGTACTGTATAGAAGAATTTTAGTTGAATGAATCAAACCCAGTACATATTTCTATTTTTAAGCCCGGTACTTATTCTATTGGTTTCTATTACTGAACCACTCTCTTTCTCTTTATACGAATATTTATATATATATATATATATGAATATATATATGTATATATATATATGTATATATACATGCACACACACACATAGGCACAGGTGTGACTGTGTGGTAAGAAGCTTGCTTCCCAACTACATGGTTCCAGGTTCAGTCCCACAGTATGGCTCCTTGGACAAGTATCTTCTACTATAGCCTCAGGCCAGCCAAAACCTTCTGAATGGATCTGGTAGATAGAAACTGAAAGAAGCCCATTGTATATATGTATATATATTAGTGTGTCTGTGTTTGTCCCCACCACCACCACCATCACTTAACAACTGAAGTTGGTACATTTTTGTCCCCATAACTTCACAGTTCGGCAAAAGAGACCAATAGAATAAGTACTAGGCTTACAAAGAATAAGTCCTGAGGTTGATATTAATATATATTCCGAACATCAGTTTAATAATAAGTCATTTTACTAAATTCTTTATTATTTTAGAAACTGAAATGAAATTATTATATTTCAACAGAAATAATTTTTAAAAAAAGGTTAAAGAATGTCACCTAAGCCAATCCTCATTTAACCCTTTAGCATTTAAACCGGCCATATCCGGCCAAAAGTATTCTGCCTGTTTTATGCTCAAAATGGCCAGATCTGGTCTCTCACACCAACCCTACAATACCGTTTTAAAAATTAACAGCTACCTCATCAAAATCTCAAAGCTACAAGATAATTCCTGATTAGTTCAAGGCAATGTGGATGAAAAAGCATTAATTTTGGCAGAATACTGTGAACACTAAAGGGTTATTGGTATGTCCATCAATTACAGAAGCAGGGATACATTGGCAATGAAATCTAATTTTACACACTTGGTGATTTTACTTATCCTGGAGAAGTTGATAAGGATGTTCTTCTTGATAAGATTTTTTTTAATTAAATGAATACTGGATTTTTACATTATTACAGTGAATGCAGGTATTGAAAATTTTGAACGTTGTGCAGGATCTGGCCAGTTTGAACACAAAACAGGTAAGATATTTAGGCTTACCTGGATTAGAGAAAAATTACAAAATTTCAATGGATTTATTTTACAGATAACAGAGACACAGATCATCGTTTGGTTAAGAAACTTGCTTCCCAAACATGTGATTTCAGGTTCAGTCATACTGCATGGCACCCTGGGGATATGGTGTCTATTATAACACTGAACTAATGAAAGCCTTGTGAGTGAGTGGATTTAGTAGACAGGAACTGAAAGAAACCCAGTGTGCATATAAAAATATGCATGTACACAAGCATAAGTGTAGAACAGGTGTGGAGGCGCAATGGCCCAGTGGTTAGGGGCTGCGGACTCGCGATCATAGGATCGCGGTTTCGATTCCCAAACCGGGCGTTGTGAGTGTTTATTGAGCGATAACACCTAAAAGCTCCACAAGGCTCCAGCAGGGGACGGTGGTGGTCCCTGCTGTACTCTTTCACCACAACTTTCTCTTACTCTTACTTCCTGTTTCTGTTGTACCTATTTCAAGGGGCCGGCCTTGTCACTCTGTGTCATGCTGAATATCCCCGAGAACTACATTAAGGGTGCACGTGTCTGTGGAGTGCTCAGCCACTTACACATTAATTTCACGAGCAGGCTGTTCCGTTGATTCGGATCAACCGGAACCCTCATCGTCGTAACCGACGGAGTGCTTCCATCCAGAACAGGTGTATGTCCCCTTTTCTTTTCAGTAGCCTTCCCATTTTCAGCTTGTAAACTGTCTTACCCAAGAGCAAAATGATACCAGCAAGGAAATAATTTCGTGATTGGTAAGATCTTGTTCTATCCTCTATTTTCTGACAGTTGTAACTGATTTGAAAAACTTTTAAATCTGATAATGGCCATATACTTTTAATTTTAGTTGATTTTTTTTTTGTTTTTTTTTGTTTTTTTTTTCTGTCTTTGTTCTTAGTGTAAATTCAAAAGACATGCTAAAATTTATATCCAAGAAAGAAATAAAATTTTGGCAAACTCATTTGTTTTCTCTTGTCTTAAAAGACCATCCATCAATGTCAAATTTCAGCAATCAGTTGGATAATACTAGCCAACTGTCCCTCATCACACTGACAATAACAGGATTTTATTTCTAACAAACATTTCTTTTGTGCTGAGAATTTTCTTCAAGTCAATAAAATTTGTCAGAATATTCCATGCCTTATAGTAAAAAAAAGTATAAAACTGAAGAGAAATAAGGAGAATTGTAAATACACCAAGTTTCATGAGACAAAGCAATATTTCTTTATGACATCTCAGTCATCAACTAAATCTTGGAGATTTGTGTAAAATCAGCTTTCACCAGTAATATATCACTGCTTCTGTAATTGATGACATAACATCAAATGAGGATTGTTTCCAGCAAAACCAAAGGCGGAGGGAATTAAGCTACATGAGATATGAGTCAAAGCAAATCTAATTGCTACCTTCCACAATAACTTTTCTATTATGTACACATTTATGCTAGATGTACGAGGTCACAGCGTGCGCCACTCAACATTAGAACAACTTTATTTCCTTTTATTTTCCTAGTATTTTTCATTCATGCATAGCATCAAACTGAAATTACAAACATGGAATATGACAAAATCATAATTAACAGAAAAAAATAAAAGTTTTTCGCTAGTATGTTGGTCATGTAGTATGTGAACTGTTCTTCTTATGCAATCATTTAATACATGCTGTCAGCTCGGTGTATCAATCAATCTATGGTTCAATCTCTACCTTTCAATTTCTCTCTGTCTTTCACTCAAAATAGCAATGTCTGGACCATTTCCCCCTTTCTCTCTCTCAAAATGTTCAATTTTAACCCTCCCCATCTTTAGCCTGCATTTCTCTCACATCATATGCCCCTTAGCCTGTTTATGCTTCTGAAACCATACCAACAAACACGTACATGAACACGTACATGTGTGCATATCATCATCATCATCATTTAATATCCATCTTCCATGCTAGCATGGGTTGAGTGCTTTGACAAAAGCCAGCCACTTAGAAGACCACACCAGGCTACTGTGTCTGTTTTGGCATGGCTTTTATGGCTGGATGCCCTTCCTAACACCTGAGTGCTTTTTATGCGGAACCAACACAGTCAAGGTCAGTTTTGGCATGGTTTTTACAGTTGAATGTCCTTCCAAATGCCAACCATTTCACAGTGTGGACTGGAAGCTTTTTACATGGCATCAGCACCGACAAGGTCACCAAGTGACTTCCAAGACAAGGAATTTTGAGAAAGAAGAGACATTGATGGAAGTGATCTTGTGTCAGATGATGAAAGGTTAGAGTGTGATACACACACACACACACACACACATATATATATACATACTCACACATATACACTTATATACCTACTACACAACTGCAAAGATTTGAAGTAAGACTAGTTGAACCCTGAGGCCATTGACCAATACGTCAAAGCTCAACTTATACAATTAACATTGTATTTTGTCCTCATTCCTAGAAAACGTTCCCTCCAACCATCTACAGCATCTGAGAAATTGAAAACAGATAATAAAGGAATCGGCTTTTAGAGAAAATGCTTTACTTTTATAAATTAAAATTTTGTCATTCCAGCTTTTGAATAGATTCCCGCATTTCTGCTCATATGAACCAATGGAATGGTGGGAACTAAATGAAAATACATGACTGCTCCATAAAAGCCAATGGGAAAATAATTTTTCCTGATGAATCAGGTGAAGCAATTACATAAACATCTCTACAGCTAAGTGTCAAAGTTTGTTGTGCCCTTTATTCAGAGAACATTTATCAAATACTTTTGGTAAACTATTATTGAATGATTTGTATAGAGAAGGAAATTGCATTAACCATTCATAAAAATATCTGAACTGGATGTATTCACACCAAAATTTACAGAAGACAGCAAACCTATGCTACCAAGGAATTAATAATGAATATCAAAATAAACAAAAAAAAAATTCAATTTTTTATTCCAAAAAATGTTTGAATAGCAAATGCGAATTTCAAGCACTAGACAGAAGATTCATTGTGTTCATATTTGGTTTGGTTACTATGAGCTAAAAATAGCCAGTTCTAACAATGATCTTTCTTAAAATGACTTTTGCAATGCTTAAATAATTTAAAGATTTATTTCGAAGCAACAGAGTTTAATCAAGCATCTCAACATCATCACCAACACCTTTTATTGTCCATCTTCCATGCTGGCATGGGTTGGGCAGTTTGACAGTATCTGACTGAGCATCATGCTCCAATGTCTACTCTGGCATGGGTTTTCAAAGCAGGATGCTCTTCCTAATATTAACCATTTACTGAGTATATACTGAGTGCTTTTTCTTCTTCCACTAGCACAAGACTAAGAACCCCATTGACTGGGTGGATCTGCAGAGGAGAAAGGCGGATTTATGCTAGGAGATGAGATGAGAAAGACAGGACCAGAACAGAAAAGACTCTTTTTGCCATAGAGGAGTTGCATTGCTATTCACATCATGGAAGAGCAGTTGGGAATAACCAGGGTGAAACTGGAGGAATAGAATAGTGGTAGTGAAATGTCAGGGTGGACCCTGAAGTTACAAGAAGGGAAGTCGGAGTGGTGACAGATAAACAGGGAGTGAATGTAGATTGAGGATGCAAGAGTGTATGGGTTAGAGTGTAATGGTTAGAGATGGGGTATGAGTAGAAGATGAATATAACAATGAACAAAAGTTGAAGGGTGGATGAAAAAGACTGTTCAACAAGATAAATCTCTGGATTTTTGCACACAGTCTATTGAGCAGCTTTTTTTAAAGTACTTACTATTGTCCAAGTACTAACTATTAATACATTGGCTTATCTCTTTAGCATTCAGATTACTCTGTCAAAAGTAATGATTATTTATTCCCATGTTTTTAATTGATCATGTACTACCTCATAGCTTCAAGATATCAATGATGTGATTGTTTGTTTTTAGAATGGCATTGTAGGGTAGGTGTGAGAGGCTGGATCTAGCAATTTTGAACATATAACAGCTAGACGATTTGGGCCTTGATATGGCCAGTTTATATGCTAAATGTTCAAGTCAGTTCATATTAAGTGTAAATTGTATACTTACGGGAATAAAGGAAATTGATTTTTGATGCCCATGCACTTTTGTTCACTATACCAATTTTCATTTGTAGCTCCAGATTTATTTTACTAACATCACTTTTGAGTATTAAATACTCCAATGCTTTAGTATTAGAAGTGTTAATAGAATGTTGAGCAAGGGATTAAGAAGTAAACATTTTAATCACACATTCCTGCACAGCCACACCAGTACATTTATGGTATTTATACACAACAATGAAATTCTACAGAAAATAACACTAATATTCTGAAAATAATTAAGAGCTTTGTTACAGTACTTTTGGATATTTCTGGTACTTATACATAGAGAAATAATTTTAATGTATAATTCCTTGGAAAATAAGTATATTTGTATGTATATATTGAGCTGTGAAGTTAAAGTGGTAGTACAGAGAAAGCAAGTCATAAGTTCAAGACTTAATCATAGGGTATGAGATGAGGTAGGGTGGATCTAGTCTGCTTGAGAAAAACAAAATTGGACTCTACCGTCAACTGTCTAGCAGTGTACTTAAAAGTGGTGAGAGCACTCAGCTTTGAAAATACATGCTTCAACTTTTTAAAACTATTAAAGCATTTGTATGTATTGAAAATTCTCATTATCATTGTTTTATGCTTACATTGGTCAGATAAGGCGCAGGAGTGGCTGTGTGGTAAGTAGCTTGCTAACCAACCACATGGTTCCGGGTTCAGTCCCACTGCGTGGCATCTTGGGCAAGTGTCTTCTGCTATAGCCCCGGGCCGACCAATGCCCTGTGAGTGGATTTGGTAGACAGAAACTGAAAGAAGCCTGTCGTATATATGTATATATATATATATGTATGTGTGTGTGTTTGTGTGTCTGTGTTTGTTCCCCTAGCATTGCTTGACAACCGATGCTGGTGTGTTTACGTCCCCGTCACTTAGCGGTTCAGCAAAAAGAGACCGATAGAATAAGTACTGGGCTTACAAAAAGAATAAGTCCCGGGGTCGAGTTGCTCGACTAAAGGCGGTGCTCCAGCATGGCCGCAGTCAAATGTCTGAAACAAGTAAAAGAGTAAAAAAGTATAAAAGTACATCAGAGGCAGAATTCTCTACAGTAGGATGCCCTTCCTGCTTCCAGCTCCCACTTGTTTCTCAGTAAGGTAATAATCTTTCAGTCTATCAAACAAGGTGGATATGCTTTTAAGGTGAACTACAAGCAAACAACATTGTCAGTATAACCAGAGTTTATAACCAGCATGTGAACACATGAAAATGAGGGAAACACGAACTCACTCACACAAACGTACTCTCTCTCTCTCTCTCTCTCTCTCTCTCTCTCTCTCTCTCTTTCTCACACACACACCAGGTTTTTTTCAGTTTCCATTTGCCAAAATTACTCACAAGCTTTTGGTTGACATAGGATTATAGTAGGAGCCACTTGGCCAAAGTGCTACATAGTGGGACAACTCAACACCAGATGACTGAGAAGTAAACTTCTTCACCACACAATCATGTTAATAAGAAAAATTAAATGCTGCTTGAATATCATATCAAAGATGATTAAGTTGAAGGCACCTACAATGTACTTAATGTACTTAGTAAGAATGAAACCATTGTGAAGAAACAACAGAATGAATTCTGAAATAATAGAGATATATTGGATCATTAAGTGCCTCGTTTATGAATAGTTTCTTTATTCCCACCTATATTTTGCTTTGGATGTATTTGTATGCACCTATATGTATATGTATATGTGCATACACAGAAGTACATGTGTGAACTGGTGAGATTAATCATGTGTGTACCTGTATGCCTGCACAGAAATATGATACCTGAAGATTATCAGAGAAATAAACTGGTAAAATTAATATGAATACAAGCACAAAATATGAAGTTAATTATCTCATCAATCTTCATTACTGTTGTAAATAACTTATTTGAGAATTTGAGAAACATAAGACTATAATGAGAGAATTCTATTTAGAATTTTTCAAAAGGAAAATAAATTTCAAATTTTTCTAAATGATTAAAAAAAATAGTAAAAATAGAGATTGAAATCTTAGAAGAAATAAAGATGAGATAAAAGAGTTGGTGTGGGAGATCAAAGGTCAGATTTTATAAAACTGTTTAAAGTTTCTCAACATTAAAAGTTGTTAAAGTAGGTGATGGCTAATTTATAATAAGGCGAATGATTTTTTGTTTTGTTTTTTAATGTTTTATTTGTGTGAATTATAAAGAAGAGACCATTAAATAATAAACAGCCAGAAATAAATTATAAACAATGGTTTCTTAATTAAATCTGTAGCATATTTCGGTTTCTCATTTTAATGGCCAGCCTGAAGGAGAGGTTGTGCTCACAGTCTTTGCACAGTCTTTACAAGCCTTCAAGATCAACGAAATTTGTGGGGTTGATGCTGTTCTTGAAAGAGTGTAAGTTGATAGCTGCAGAGAACACAAGAATAAGGAGGGAATTCCAGATGTTCTAGGAAGGAAGGAAGGATTTTGATTTGTGGGGTTAGGACAGGACCAACAGATTGGGCACAATATGAATGAGAGGAGGAGGATGGATAAATGAGTTGACTGGGCTTAAGAAGAGGTGGAAGAAAAGAACAGACACCACTACAGAAGCAGTAGAAGAGGAAGAGAGAGAGGAGACAGCATATCTGTGGGCCAGAAGCTGGAATGCTTTTAGAGCTAAGAGGTAAATAAATGGTTAATTCATGCATTCCAAGGACATCAGTGAGAGTATTATCAGAAATAGAGTGTTGCAAAAAAAAAACAAAGGAAGGAAAACATACTACCAATATTAAGTGTATACCTTTGTAGATACTTCATACTGACATACTCTAGTGGTTAGGGTGTTGTGCTCACAACAATATAGGCACAAGTTCAATTCCTGAATCGGCAGCATATTGTATCCTTGAACAAAGCACTTTCCTTCACATGGCTCTAGTCTATTCACTTGAAAAGTACTAGCTAAATACTCCCTTCCTACAGCTTACACATCCTTGATGTTCTGCTAAGTCCAGAGTGGGAGGGCCAAGGAGGTGTCTATGTCTGCTGGCAACTACATAACCACCTAACACCATTAGCAAAAGCACAGAACATGCTATCAGGTCACACTCACTATTTAGTGACAACTATGGTTTACATTTTCTACCTACGTAGTTATACATAATAAATTTATCATATTGCACAGACATTTCTAGAAAAAATTGCTTGAGCAATTCAGTTCAATAGGCTAAAGTCAAAACTTGAAATGGTAAATTATTAACCTTAACAGCAGAGAATTATGAGAAGAATTTCAAAAGTTAAATAAATATAGTAGATTAACCATGTCTATCAACAAATTTAATATGCTGAACAGCTATCCATGTCAGATACTAGGACAGTTAATTGTCTAATATATTACAATTCTAATGTCACTTAGATTTTTAAATCTGTTTTACGATGCTGACATGAGTTACACAGGTCTGTAACAATTCTCTGTCTTCTTCTTTAATCATTTCTGCTAATGTCAGTTGCACCAGTTCAAGTTTTATTTCCCTATCTTAACCTCTGCTAGGGTTAGTATTGGCTATCATTATTCCGTTTCATCACATATTCTCACTATATATTGCCTAGCCATTCTCAAGTATCATCATTTTATGTCCCCTTTTCCTTAGGCCTCATATAAATTACAAAGACACACTGTCAATCCTCTCTAGTTGTGTTTCGTTGATAAATTTTACCAAGTTGTTTTTAACTACCAACAACCTAATTGATTTCCTTCTTTCATCAGCAACAAATACTAGCACATAATACATTTTAAGCTGTCTACGAAGGATTGATTAAAGTCACTGGCATTACACCTCCACCTAAAAACAACCTGTTTTTATCACAAACACCATCTAATTCTTTTGATAGCAAGCATAGTGTCTTTCTCCATCTATCTTTCATGCTTACATATCTAGAAGATCATATTTGATTTCTTCTCTAACCATGAAGTGTTTTGCCTGCAGATATATCATTGCTATACATCTTAATTGCAATCCATGTGTCACAAAGTATACACTCAAAGAGAGAAACTATAAGATTTTCTATTAAATCTGAGTAAATTTAAATTCCAAAAGAGTACCAAAACACAATTATAGTCATAATTTGTAATGTATATTACTTCAATAGAAATTATTGTCACTGTTATGTATATTCCCTTATCCATCCACTATTACAATGGATTTCAAAATGAAAACAGGTAACTACCTTCAGCCATGAATCTATAGTGTTGAACTACAAAAGGAGATTAAATAATCTTGGAAGCAACATCAAATTCTAAAGCAAATGCATATTAAACCAGCAGTGCAGTAACTGACACATTATCTTGTCAAATTTTCTTCTCTTTTCATATCTTCCTAGAATTTATCTATTGTATTCATTTGATATGCTTCCTATCAAAGTTACTCAATACTGAAAGCAGAATAATATTTGGCTAAGCTAGCTTCTATAGGTCTTTTCCTTTATTTTCTACTCATTGTCCAATATGAATTATTAAGTAGTTCTTTGCAAGCACCCAATAAATTATATAAATTATAGAAAATAGAAACACATTATAATTCCAAGCTTGTGAGAGTAAATATACTATACGAAATGAACATAGGCTCTAAAATCCTTTTAACTATCATCATTGTTACTACTGTTTTCCTCAACAGCAGCATTAAGCAGATACATATTTAGCCTAACACTTTTCTTCTGTTGAAATATACTGTCTTTATTTCAATTAATTTGCAAAATAATGAAGAATGTATTAAAATAACTACCATTATTTATAGTTGATGCTTGGAATATAAATTAACATTAAATATTTTCTAGGGGGTTCTAATTAAGATGACTTTAAAACAAGGAATTTTTATCGGCAAACTAAGGACAGTTTCAGACAGGTTGGTATCAAAAAGAAATGTCTGTCAATTTAAGAAGCTGATGACACAAACCACTCACGTTTAGATTTCAGAGGTGCTGAAGGTCAAATTTGTCCCATGTGAACTTTGAACTCTTTGTTATGACAAATGACAATATGCTCATGAAAGTGATAGAGTTAAAATTATAAATAAATCAGATTTGAAACAAAAAAAAACATTCAAAAGGTTACCTTCAGCATATTTCATGGGAAATAAAAAAAATTTCTTCCCTTCTCCTACCACCAGTGCTGCAGATTTTCCTCAATTTCCCAATTACCATAGAACTATATGTGTATGACACAGGTCTTCGTTACATAGGGTTACCTGGCAGTACTGGGTACCAAATAGGGGAAAGAAAACCCTTTTTCTTTCATTTTTTTTCTTTACTTTTTAATTTTCTTATAATTAAATGACGAATTTCATGAACTAAAAAGGAAAAATTATGAAATACTTTAATGGTTTAACCCTTTCGTTACACACCAGGCTGAAACTGGCTCTAGCACTGAGTACAAATGTCTTGTTTTCATAAGTTTTGAATTAAAATCTTCCACCAAACCTTAGTCACAATTTATGTTCCTAACACTAGCTGAATGATAACTAAATTATTTTACTAAATTCTTCGTTATATTTAAAGTAATTGAAAGAAACACAGAGCATCACAAAATAAATACAGTAACGAAAGGGTTAAAAGGTAGAGACTTCTTCCTAGAGGAAAAGAATTTTTTTTTTCTTCAAAACTTCAACATAATCATAATCCATGCCGTCAAAAACAGATCTCCAAAAAATGCCATTAAAAGAAAATATATTATTAGAAAGTTACAAGGATATGAATTTAAGGATGGAGAGTCATTGTCTTCCTGATAAGTTTCAAAAGTCTGGGATACTCTTGAAATTGAGTGAAATGAAAACTCCCTTATTTGAAATGTAAGAATTAGTGGCAGGAAGAGCATCCATCTGCAAAACAAAGTTTCAGCAATATTTATTCTTTTAATCTATGCTAGCATTGCAAACAAACGAAGTCTCCCACGGACAGGCCATCATGATCTTAAAGTGTTTCAACACTATCAAGCTGTGTGATATCCATAGAAACACTGAGTGCATACAAAGATTTGAGCACTGGCCCTCTACGTTAAACTAAATAGCATTTTTAACCCTTTAACTTTCATATTACCCTGTCAAATATAATGCTTACTTATTCACAATTGTTTTGAATTAATCATGTTATCGCATAGGTTTGAGAGCTCAATTATGTAATTGTTTATTTTTAGAAACATAGGCGCAGGAGTGGCTGTGTGGTAAGTAGCTTGTTTACCAACCACATGGTTCTGGGTTCAGTCCCACTGCGTGGCACCTTGGGCAAGTGTCTTCTACTATAGCCTCGGACCGACCAAAGCCTTGTGAGTGGATTTGGTAGACGGAAACTGAAAGAAGCCCGTTGTATATATATATATATATATATATATATATATTATATATATATATATATGCGCGTGTGTGTTTGTGTATCTGTGTTTGTCCCCCTAGCATTGCTTGACAATCGATGCTGGTGTGTTTATGTCCCCGTTACTTAGCGGTTCGGCAAAAGAGACCAATAGAATAAGTACTGGGCTTACAAAAGAATAAGTCCCGGGGTCGAGTTGCTCGATTAAAGGCGTTGCTCCAGCATGGCCGCAGTCAAATGACTGAAACAAGTAAAAGAGTAAAAAGAGTATATTGTAAGGTAGGTGTGAGTGGCTGGTTTGAACATAAAATGGGTACAATATCTAAACCAGATATGGCTGGTTTAAATGCTAAACAGTTAAAAGTGTCTAGGCCACAGATACATCATGGTATCAGTAACAAGAAACGTAGCAGCAACATTTCATCTAAATGTTGATTACACCATTAATTCACCCAACCATTTTCTTGCTCCTCAGAGAATACTTATAAACAGTCAAGCCAATAAGAGAGCCTGTAGTCATTCAATTCAGCCTGCTTAGAATAACATCCAAATCATTCTTAAATAACACTCTGCCAACTTAAAAAAAGAAGAAAAAAAAACACAGCAATGGTTTTTGATCATAAGCTTGCTAAATCCAGACTGACTCGGGGCTTAATAACAACAACCAATAAAATAGCAGTAAAGCCATAGTAGTAAAGCTAATACTTTTTACATATGGATATATAAAGCTATGGCATTTTACTTGTGGAGAAGTAGAGAGGCAGTATTATATCTGCCAGTAAAGAAAGTGAAAATGAATATTCAACTCTGGGAAAGTCAGTGAGACATTTCTCAAACAATAGGAAAAGAAGTAAAATTTCACTTGCTAATTAATGAGGAAGCAAATACCACAAAAGAAAATGAAGTAACAATATGTTGCATGTTGGTCACCAAAATAAAGTTATCTGAAATGACAAAAACGGACTAATTCTATAAGGAAATACATTTAACTCTTAACCCTTTACTGTTCGCATTATTCTACCAAAATTAAGGTTTTTTCATCCACATTGCCTTGAACTAATCAGGCATTATCTTGTAGCTTTGAGATTTTGAAGAGGTAGCTGTTAATTTTTTAAATGATATTGTAGGGTTGGTGTGAGAGACCAGATCTGGCCAGTTTGAACATAAAACAGGCAGAATACTTATGGCCGGATATGGCCGGTTTAAATGCTAAAGGGTTAACTGAATTGACCAGAATACATATCAAAGGCCAAAACTCAGACATTGAGATTTTTGAACATTGACCAAATGGCCAACAGTAACTTTATACATTTATGCAGCAGGGCAATGTCTCATATATGTTACAAACATTTTTAATTTTCTGAAAGAGCAGTGAAGAAGTTATGTATAATCACAACAGCGATGCTAATAATGTTAGCTGTAAGCAATTGTAATGACTATGAAATCAATATCACCATTGTTGCACCATTCATGTATCGATATTTTCTCACAATATGATCACAACACAACCACATTTCAATATGTAGTAAAACCCAGCTCTGTCTATATTTCATTATCACTGGAATCACCATTCAAATAACGATAACTCTATGAGCAAATATTTTCAGGTACAGAAAAACAGCATATGATCAAATACACACACACACACACACATACAAACTGATACAAAAATTGGAGTTAACTGAAGAAAAAGGGTTATATCATATATACAAAACATCACTACTTTTTAATATCCCTTCATTTTTATCTTCTGCTTTCATCCATTCTTCATTTATATCATCTTTAAATGTCAAAGCAAAATTAATCTGGAATTCTGTGATAACATCTAATATCTTGACAGATGTTGACAGAGCATGCGAAACAAATTAATAAGAATGCAAAACAGAACAAAGGGAAACACACCACAAAAATGACGTGTCCATATGAAAGAAAAGAGAGAGAATGTGTGATAAACATGTAGATAAAAAGGCTAGCAGGCAAGTAAAAGTAGACAAATGCACACCAGACACACATTAGGACATAGATAGTGATGTAGGTAATTCACACAATTGAGTGGAAGATGATACAATATAAACACTGTTAGCTACCATAGATAATTTATTAAACTGGTTAACCCAGCATAATTTTATAGAATCTGGACATGAGTTTTGAACTGAATTTATTTAAAAATAACATCAGACATATTGAAACTGCTAATATAAAAGAAAGAAAAATAGATAGATAGATACATACATACATACATATATACATACATACCTGCCTACACACATATGCACATACATACATACATCCATACATAGGGAAAGGAAGCGATAAAAAAGAGAGAACGACTGTGATGCTTATAAGTATTACTCTTTTACTCTTTTACTTGTTTCAGTCATTTGACTGCGGCCATGCTGGAGCACCGCCTTTAGTTGAGCAAATCGACCCTAGGACTTATTCTTTTTGTAAGCCCAGTACTTATTCTATCGGTCTCTTTTTGCCGAACCGCTAAGTGACGGGGACGTAAACACACCAGCATCGGTTGTCAAGCAATGCTAGGGGAACAAACACAGACACACAAACATATACATACACATACATATATATATATATATATACATATATACAACGGGCTTCTTTCAGTTTCCGTCTACCAAATCCACTCACAAGGCATTGGTTGGCCCGGGGCTATAGCAGAAGACACTTGTCCAAGATGCCACGCAGTGGGACTGAACCCGGAACCATGTGGTTGGTAAACAAGCTACTTACCACACGCCACTCCTGCAAATAAATAAATATGAATGTATACATATACCACTGCTTATCCATATGTATATACGTTATGGTATATAAGATGTACAATTGTGTAGGTGCCAGCATGGTTGTGTGGTCAGGAACTTTGCTTTGCACCCAGATGGTTTGCATGGCACTTTGGACAAGTGTCTTCTACTATAGCCCCAGGTTGACCCGTGCCTTGTGAGTAAATGTGATGGAAGACAGTAACTCTGTGTGTGTGTGTGTGTCTTTCATGCTTGACAACCAGTGTAACTTTGCCTACAGCCTTCTAAATCAACAGTGTGGCAACGAAGAGAGGGATAGAATAAATACCAGAAGTGAGTACTAGAAATGATTTAACTGACTGGAAAGCACTTCAAGGCGATATTCCAGCATAGCTGCAGTCAAATGACTGAAAGAAGTAACACAATAAATGATTACATACAATCTACATGATCCTAATCAGTGTTTGTGCACATGTATAACTGAATAAACTACATGTGTGTGTACATGTGTGTGTGTGTGTAACACATATACTCATAAACACACACACACACAAAATAGATAATCCCATTTATCAGAAATTAATGTAGGCCGGGCATAGTGACCATGTGGTTAAGAAGTTTGTTTTCAAACTACACAGTTTTGAGTGAAGCTCCTTGGATATGCATCTTTTACTATAGCGCCAGGCCAACCAATGCCATGTGAGTGAATTTGGTAAACAGAAATTGTGCAGAGGCCTGTGTGTGTATGTGTGTGTGTGTTACCCTTTAGAATTAAGATTAATCTATCAAATGTAATGCTTCTTTCATTCATATTGTTTTTAATTATTCATGCATTATCTCATAGCTTCAAGATTTCAATGTTGCGGTTGTTTATTTCTAGAATGGTGTTGTAAAGTAAGGTTGGGAGGCTGGATCTGTCCAGGATAATTATAAAACAGGGCTGAATATTTGGGCCAGATATGGCCAGTTTAAATACTAAAGAGTTAATGTTTGTTTCTCACTACTTGACAACCTGTGATGGTGTGTTTACATTCTTATAACTTAGCAGTTTGGTAAGAAGAACCCAACAGAATAAGTACTGGACTTCAAAATAAGTACTCGGTTCCAATTTGATCAACTGACCACTTAAGTTAAAATTCCAGCATGGCTACAGACCAATAAATGAAACAACTAAGAGAATATATAGATGGCATCAGTGTGACTGGCTGCATGTACTAAATAAAATGTGTGTGAGTGTGTGTATGAGGGGATACCAAAAGAAACTGGAATTTTGCAATATTATTTTATTCACTAAGTTGAACATGTTTACTCTGTTATTGCCTTCAAAGCATTCTCCATTTGAAGCAATGCATTTGTCCCGACACATTTCCCACTGTTTGAAGCAGTGATGGAACTCTTACGAAGTGATGCCTTTTAATGCCTCCATTGTTTTTTTCTTCACCTCTTCTATATCTGCAAATTCCATAGAACCAGCTTTCATTACCTGCGATGACCTTTGAAAAATGGTCCAGATCAACTTCCAACTGTTCTTTCAGTTTCTGACACACATTCAGTTGTGACACTTTTGATCTTCTCTGAGCAAGTGAGGCACAAATTTTGATGCAACTCTTTCCATTCACAATTCCACACAAAAAATTCATTGGCAGGAGTTTCTGGACACACCAGTCATATCAACAAATTCATCAATTGTTTGGTGATGGTCCTCTGAGACCAATTAATGAATTTTCATGATGTTTTCACTCATTCAAGAGGTCGATGGTCACCCTGAATGAGGTTGGTCTTCAAGTGACAGGTGACTGTTCCTAAAGCATGAAAACCACTTATGAAACATCCTTGAAAGCTGTTTGAAGTATGACAACTGTTTCAGCCACTGTTTTCCCCAGCAGAAAACAGAATTTCATGGAAGCACACTGTTCTTTAGTTTCAGCCATCACAAAAATTGACAAACACAGGAGAAGCACTGCAAAACAAAGATGCACCACGTGGCGATACAGCTCCACACAACACCAGCGGTTGGCAGACTGATATCTGGAGGTTGCATCAAGTGGATTCTGGTGGCTGAAGCTGAACTACAACAGGTTTGTCCCACAGAGAACGTTTCCAGTTACTTTTGGTTGGCTACCTTCTCATATATATATATATATATACACACACACACAAGTATACATTAACTCCTACAACACATAATCATAGTTACATTTTTCAGAAATTCATGTAGAATATATCAAAATGCTTCAGTCATGTACACACACAAATCAGAAATAACATAAAAACAATTTATTAATATATTTAGCAAAATTAATATAACAAGATAACAAAATCAGAATTAAACCTGTAGCCCTGAGCTTGTTGTTAACACCCATCAGTTTTTATTTGTAGATTACCTGCCAATGGTTGGCATTCTTCACAATGCAGTTTATTACTGCTTTTGCATATTAGCAATAATATCTGCAGCCAGCTAGCCACAATATTGTTCCCTTCTAACCCAGTCTATAGAAACTAGCATTTTATTGAGTTACTTAAAAATCAGAACAAAGGTTCCACCTGAACTCCTGTTGATCTCCACAGCGAATGTAACAAACAAACCAGAGTAGTAGTGCTGTAAATGCTTCTGAAAGATTTCAGAGGTGTAGAAAGACAGAAATGTATAACCCATAAATTTGGCATATGAGAAAAAGAAGGAAACAAAAAATAAAAAGATCAAAATTAACGTCCAACTGCAGAAAGAACAGTGTGTCGTGTCATAGTATCATCATTTCTCATGCACCAGACTAATTACGTTCAGTAAAACTATATTCAGTTGCATGAGTGAGTGAATACCTTTTATCTGCAACAATGAATTCTCTTTCTATGTGATGCAGCACACCATGTGTTTAATGTAATCAGGGAAAAAGGGTGCAGGGAATATAACACAAGAATCCAACTAACTGTATTACTAATGACAAAAGCCATAATAAAAACCAATAAATAGCAGCTCTTTAAAAGACAATATATTTAATTTTGTGCACATTTTACATCAATGTGGTAACAAGTGACCAGTTTTCCGTCCCTTCTGCAGTGAATAAACTGATAGGTTTTAGTGTAAGAAAAAACAAACAAAAATGATAAAAAGAACAAAAAAGGCCATGAATTATCATCCTTTTGACAGCTGTTTTTCATAAAGGCATGGGGTGAATAGTTCTACAGTTCAGCATTTCTCATAGGACTTACTGCTACAACATCATATTTGTAAAGACCATAATTCTTAGATCTAATCTTGTTCACTCAGTCCTAGATGTTATTTTTTTTTTCAACAAAGGACACCATCCACCTAAATTTTCATTTATCATATTTTATCCAATGTGCATCATCTATCCACATCAATACAGTAGATGGTCCTGCATGCACCTGCCAAAGTCTAACAGTGATCAATCGCTTCATAAAATTAATTGCAGGCAGACTCAATGTGATTACCTGACATACTACAAATAGCAGCTTACTATCTCACACATCATACCGTAGCATCTTATGAAATTACTTGCAAACAGCCTCAATGCGATTACTTGACATACAAGAGATAGCAGCTCAATATCTCACACATCACACCCTACCATCTTACATAAAATGTACATTAGATAATATAGTCTTAGACATTTCCAAAATGTAGGATAGTCATAGCTAGAATGCTTTTGATCATAAGTGCACCTAATCCTGATGGACCAGAATGTTAAGAACATCAACAAGTTGCAATCATGCTAACAGTATTTATAGGGTTGAATGAAAACAGTCCAGGGGTGGGGGCGAACTCGATAGAAATATTGTAGGGTTTTATATGATATATGGAGAATTGAGAAACTCTAAGCAGCAGAGATAAAACAAACAATTCATCATCATCATGGCCTATATGAATTCCTGGCAGGACAGAGTCTTTCCACAGCAGTCTTACAATGTGTGTTTTTTGTTGTTGTTTCTTCTTTTAGGCCCGAGGTGGGGGTCAGGTCCATCTATACCATATTTAATAGCAACTTCTGCTGATATCTATCAAGTATTTCTTTGGCATCCTGCTTTATTATTTTTTTTCATCTTAATTCTAATGCAATGCTTCACCAAACTTCAATGTGTATCTTACATCACCACTTATGTCTAGTTGTATTTATTGGATGGTGGGTCCCTGCTTCACTTTAACCCTGAGGATTTTGTCGCTCACACTTCCTGAATATCTAATATTTAAGAACATCTCAATAAAATATATTAAAAATTTGTTCTTTTTTAAAACCAAACAAGGCAGATAACTCCAATATCTGCCAACTGAAATGTTCAGCCAATATACAATGCAGACAAGCAATCCTTTCTATTCTACAGTGTCTATATCACTGAAATTACATATGTATACTCTAATGCAACAGTAATAAATTTAATCACTTTATAACAACTACTTCTACTGAACCAGTCAAGTTGCACAGTCTTCATTTTGCAGTTGTTTATGTTATCAGTTATTAATGTGTGTGTAATATACCTTATTTATAGTGTCCATCAATCTACAAATTATGCACACTCACTGCTTGCACAGACTGGCCAGTGTTTAGTTTCTACCTATTTTGATTAATTTTGGATTATAAATCTAAATGGAATAATTGCATATTGATTAAAGATATCTGGCTTTCAAGGCTAATTTTATTCCTAGTAACAAAAGAAGAATGACAGCTGAATAAGTACAAAATTAGACGTAGTAAGAATTCATATGGAGTATGTTAGAATTTTAAATAGTTTGCATCTTTTTCGTAAAATAATATTTCAAGAAATGCATTAACCAAGTGAATTAATTGCTAGTATAACATTTTACATTGCAAAGTTCTAAAACACCTGTATATTCCACTGCAAACATTGTACTTATTACATTTCCCAAGACATGGACTTAATACACATTGCATTTGTCAACTATTTGTCTAAAGAAAAATCAAAAGATACAAGCATTTGATCCAGAGGACACTTTACAATAAGCCAAATATAATTTAGCTTTCTCAATCTGCGACAAGCAAAAGACTTATATTTTTATTTTCTCTTCAGTTCAAAAATGTACAACGAATAGCAGGATATTTATAAATAGTTGTATCAAGTAATATTGGAAAGTAATTTAAAAGGTTAAAAAAAATGCCAAGATGAAATTCATTGAGATTAAGACAATCAATGCAACAGAAGTAGTGAATATTGAAAAAGGAAATTTGAGAGAGAATTGAGTAATTTGAAATGGTCAATGATTCAAGAGTCAGACACTACAATAAAAATGTTGCCCACCAGTAAACATATGAGGATTGAAACCTATCAAGAATTATTTATTATATTATCAACTGGGATAGTATCTCTGGACGCTGGCAATTTATTGAGTAAATGCCAGATTGGTTGTTTGTTGTTAAAAAAGAAGACAAAACAAAATGCCGCCATGGAAAACATAAGACAAAGTAATGGAACTAGTACAAAGAAGCATTAGCGGAGATGGGGAGATCTGTGTTCAGACATGCAGGCGCAAACTACTGGCAAGAAGGTGAAATAAAAATTCTTGAAGTAACACTATGTATTCAAAGCAAGATTAGAAAAATTACTAAAATAAGATAAATTTCAGAGCTATAAAAAATTTTTTCTTTAGAATGAGTGACTTAGGAAAAATTTGTAGAGATTTATAAGTTGGCTCTATTGACAGGTTGAAACCATTAAAAATAAATAATGACAGTACAATGAAAGAAAGGAAAACAAACTATACAGAAAAGTTAACATATGCATGTGTGCACACACATGCATACAGACATGCATGCACAATAAAAAATGTACACATAAAAAAAAAACAGAGAGAAAATTTAAAGTGTTTAATACCAGCAAACGTCATCTATATCTGATTCGAATTTCAAATAGCTGACACAGTTCTAAGAACAAATTTAGAGAATTTCATTGAAAATAGTAATAGAAAAGAAGTTAATCCAACACAACAGGTAATTCTTGACAGCAATTACTAGAGGCAGCAGGCATTAGGAACATTCATTACAAGCACTCTACAATGCAAATTGCTAAAAGAAATAAATAACAATACATACATCTACATATATAAGCAATAGATACAGACAATCTCTCTCTCTCTCTCCCTCCCTTTCTCTCTTTATCTATATGTGTGTGTGTGTGTGTATAATCTGGTGAAGTAAGGGAATGGAATGAAAGAAGAAAATCAAAGATCTGAGATAAAAGTAATTAAAAAAAATATATAGAAATAAATATAAAGACAAATATGAGACAAAAATTGAACAAAATGTCATTTCCCCACCATTATAAAAACTTCAAAAGTTAATTGCAAAATAAAAATATTACTATCATCATCATCATTTATTTAGTACTAACAAAAATAGTAGCAAAATCAAACCTTATTATCAAGTCAAACATTTTATTATAATTTATATTTATTTTTCATTATAACATCAGATAATTTTTTTCTTTCATTCTTGCTATTTAAATATAATAGAAAAATACATGGAAAAATGCTTCAAATAATTTGTTATGGTGTACTATCATTCTACTTTTCAAAAAATGGCTTAAGGCAAATAAGGTTTTGAAGATGTACAGAAATTACATGCATGCAAGCAGGCATGGATGAATGGATGAATGGATGGATAGACAGATAAATTAATGTGTGTGTATATGCTTCTTTCCACTCTACAATAACCCAACGCAATCAAAGAATATCTTAGTCTTGCAAGCTGCATGGAAACCTCAATAGTGCTGGTGCCATGAAAAAGCACACAGTACACTCTGTGAAGTGTCTGACATTAGGAATAACACTGAGCTGTAGAAACCATACTAAAGCAGACACTGGAGTATAATGGAGTTCTTGGACATTGAATTCTGTTAAACTGTCCAAGCCATGCTAGTATGGAAGAAGAATTTTAAATAACGATGACGTTCATTGTGATCATGATATAGTGTGTATGTGTGTGAAAAACTGTAAAACATTAACTGAGAAAGCACACAATATGTGTACAAAGAATTTTTTTTTTTTTTCAAAGTATAAGTTCACAGTCACTTAGAAATTCCATCAGACTGAGTTCTACGTTGGAGATGCCTAAAGTTAGTGCTTTGAGAATATATATTGATTACTGTGTAGATGGGGATTTATATATAAAGCTAGAGATAGTTAGTGGCAACTATTGTTAAATTTTAAATGATAAAGTTAAGAAACATATACATATCATTTGGGAAATTGGAATAGGTTTGTGAGTAAAGCACAGAGCTAGTAATATTGAGAAAAGGATAAAGCAGAAAGCTGACAGTATCATTAGCACACTGGGTAAGATGCTTAGCAGAACTTGGTCCATCTTTATATTTTGAGTTCAAATTCCACCAAGGTTGACTTTGCCTTTCAGGATCCATGAAATAAGTACCAATTGGGCACTAGGGTCAACTCCTCCCCCAAAACTGCTGACCTTGTGCCAAAATTTGAAACCAATATTTAGAAAAGGATGTTAGTCAATACCATTATTTGACTGGTATGTTATTTTATTGACACTGAAAGGATGAAAAGGAAAGAAAATGTGTATGTAAGAAGAAAAGAAAAAATGTGTCTGCCAAGGAGAAGAGATGAAAAGTTTTATCAATGATCAAAATAGCATAACTATGCTTAATAATGCTTAGATATTTAGATTTCTTAGATACTAAATGTCCAACAGAAAGCATACACAGGCTGCTTTCACCAACTCCATAAAAAGACTAATTTTCAAATTTCCCAAACCGATTTCCTTTCCCATTAGTAAGATTAAAGCTCCTAATTTGGTTGTAATATATTTGTAAGTAACCCTAGTTTAGTGATACCATGGCTCTCCAGTCTACAGTAAACATATAGTTCAATTCCTACAAGCAACGTTTTCAATTTGGTTTCTGTTTGGGGTGGGTGGGTTTTCATTAGCGCAAGATCATAAGACCATGGGTTCAAATTCCTGGACCAAGTGGTGTGTTGTGTCTCTGAACAAGACACTTTATTATTCTGTTTTGAAAAATTTGGAATACCTGACTAAATAACTAACCTTAGTGCCATACTATTTTATGCTTAATCTTTAATGCAGACATTCCATTTCTTTCAAAAAACTGTATTTTTGTGATGTTATTGATACTTTTAATAACTGCATTAAGCTAATTTTATAATTTCATGTTTAAACTTAAATCATTTGAAAGAATAAAGGATTCTCATTTTAGTCAAAAATAGTTTCATTAAATATATGAAAATAATTCACATCTAGTCATCACTATACACTTGTTTTCAAGCTAATGATATCACTAAGTGTATGCTTATATGGGTACACACACACGCACACACAGATATCATCATCATCCATATATATATATATATATATATATATATATATATAATATAATATAATATAGTAACAGCTTTTGTAATATTTCTGTTGCTTTGAAATAAAGCATATTACTCTACCTCTGGTTTTGAGTACTCTTTTTTCCACCTTGTTTCACATTTATGTGCTTACTCAGGTATATACATACATATACATATATATACATATATATAGGAGTGGCTGTGTGGTAAGTAGCTTGCTTACCAACCACATGATTCCGGGTTCAGGCCCACTGCGTGACATCTTGGGCAAGTGTCTTCTGCTATAGCCCCGGGCCGACCAATGCCTTGTGAGTGGATTTGGTAGATGGAAACTGAAAGAAGCCTGTCATATATATGTGTATATATATATATATCTCTCTCTATAAAACGGCAGTTTGTCTGTGCGTGTTTCTGTGTGTCTGTTTGCTTGTCCCTCACCCTGACCACGGCTTTCAACCGATTCTGATGAAACTTGACACACACATAGCCCAATGTCATAATTCAAAACAACGCAGCGAAAATTTTGAAAAGTTCCCCCAGTTCTGAAAAAATCGATAAATTCGACATGGGGTCGAAATCAGGAATACGAACCACAAACTGTCTAGGGGACGCAACTCTACCTTTTTTAAATCTCAAAAAAAATTTACCATCATTTTTTTTCCATTTCTTTGCTATTTTTTGGCTATAACTCTCTAAAAATGCTTTATAGTTATTTCCCTTACAAACCTGAGCAACGCCGGGCGATACTGCTAGTATATATATATATATGTATATGTGTGTGTATATGTTTGTGTGTCTGTGTTTGTCTAGCATTGCTTGACAACCGATGCTGGTGTGTTTGCGTCCCCGTCACTTGGCAGTTCGGCAGAGGAGACCGATAGAATAAGTACTGGGCTTACAAAGAATAGGTCCCGGGGTCGATTTGCACGACTAAAGGCGGTGCTCCAGCATGGCCACAATCAATCAAAATATATATATATACATATATATATAAATATATACATATATATATATCTTGGGTCCAACCCATGCTAGCGCGGAAAACGGACGTTAAACGATGATGATGATGATGATGATATCTATACATATATATATATATATATATACATATATATATACATATATATATATCTATACATATATATATACATATATATCTATGCATATATATCTATACATATCTATATATACATATCTATATATACATATCTATATATACATATCTATATATATCTATACATATGTATATATATATATATATACATATATATTTATATACATACATATAAATATACTTACACACATACATGCACAAACATGCCAAGTGGGAAGGTGAGTGTATATAATGTTGATAACACACGGATGGTAAAAAGAAACTGAATTTAAGTGAAACAGTTTTAAAATAGTTTATTTGTTCACATATATTGCAATGATATCTATTAGCTGAACAGAACCTTTGCTTTGTGTTATCTATCATCATTGTATTTAAAAGTATTAGTGATGATAAAGTTTTGAAAACAGAACCAGATTTACCATTTTTTCCGTCTATAAACTATATTCTCACAGCACTGAGTTTACACTATGTTTATTCAATATTATCAGATTCGTTTTATGTCTTGCATTGTCATTAGATCCATTTATTAAAAGCTAACAATGCTTTTACATCGAGCATGAGTTTTACATTTATATTACATGGCACGTCAGTGCAAATACTTCTGTAGCACACAAGATAATATCTTTAATGCACTGCTTTTTCTTTTTTTTTTTTTTTTTGGTGCTATACCTTTCAATGCAAGTTGATATTTCTCAACCAAATTTATATATACCAAGTTCATTTATTTTCGCTTGTTACCAGACTTACATACTCATGCCTCACTATAATATAGCACCATAATTCTTACATGTTTCATAATCTGTCTTCTACCCAGAGTAAGTGTTTGTTGCCAACCGTGGAAACTTAAACATCGTCTGCCTCTTCTAACTAATATACTTCCAGAACAACCACGGCAGCTATTGTATCGTATTTGAGATACCATGGCTGTGTCAGCCCAGACAGTTTCCATTTCAGACAATTTTATAGTTATTGAATTATTGCTTCTGGACAAAGTAAATAACTCAGCTTGGCTCAGTTTAGAGTCTATAGATTCTAATTCACCGAACTGAAATGGTTACTGCTTTAAATGCAGCTTCTCTAACAAAGGACCTTCAACACATGCTAACATAGGAAAGTCATATAAAACATTCAAAACAGCTCAGATGGCAAACAGAACAGTGAGAGGTAGCTGTAAATAAAACAGATTATTTTAATGCAGAATTATTATTTAGATTTTATTTAATCAAAATGCCAAAACTAAAGTCAATAACACTTTTAAATTGTTTTCTGAGAGAAACAAGTTTACAGATGTAAAAAAGAATTTTAAAAATACTTTTTATTTTATATTTTTTTTTTTCAAATGTCTCCACTTTGTCAAACTGATTAAAACTCATAGGATAAAGTGTTTTGTTACTATTCACTGTTGTAATTTAGCATCAAGTAGCATTCAAGTCTAAAGACATTGAAAGTACTTCAAATTTATGCTGGTTACACACACACACCTACTTGCACATACACAAAAAAAAAACCTTCAAGTACATCTTTTTGTTTAGAAAAAAAAAATGGAATTCAAATTGAAAATTAATTTGTGACAACAAAACAAAAGAACAGTAGCAGAGAGAAGCAATGGTCAAATGGTTAGATTGGTTTCAACTAGTGTTTCAAACAATCCAAAATATTTAAATATTTTCAAGGAAACCTGTTCACGGCTGCCAATACTACCGGCAATATGACTAAAGCTATCACACACTCTACATATACTGGCCTCTCTTGTTTCAGATAACAATTTGTGGTGGTTACACATCTCCATACACCAAGTATGCATCAGAAATATCAGATTTCCTTCTCAAGGTCAGAAACTACTGATCTCTGATATTTGCACAAGGCTAAAAATTTGGCAGTAAGAGGGAGAGAGAGTTGATTACAAAAGATGACAAACCAAATCGACTTTGGTGGGATTTGATCTCAGAACATGAAGGATTGTAAGCAATTTATCTGATATCCTTTAGCGTTTATCTATTACTTGTTTCTGTCACTGGACTGTAGACCTTGAAGGGTTTAATTGACCACATCAATTTCAGTATTTATTGTTCTTTATAGTTTGGTACTAATTCTATCGGTCTCTTATTGAACCGCTATATTAAGGTAACTAGCATCCTTTTCTAAATACTGGTTTTAAATTTTAGCACAAAGCCAGCAGTTTTGGGAGAGGAGCCAAGTCAATTAATTGACCGCATTGCTCAACTGGTACTTATATTATGGACCCTGAAAGGATGAAAGGCAAAGTCAACCTTGGTGGAGTTTGAACTCAGAATGTAGAGATGGACCAAATTCCAAGAAGAATCTTGCTCGGCATGCTAAGGATTCTGCCAACATGCTGCTTTATACTTTTCTCAGTATTACTGGCTGTGTTCCTTACTCAGAAACCAATTTCAACACCAGATGTTGGTGGGGAACAAGCACATAAACACATCAGGTTTCTTTCAGTTTTTGTCTACTAAATCTGCTCACAAGGTATTGGTCAGCCTTGCCCATAGTAGAAGACACTCACCCATGGTGTTCCTCAGTGGGACTGAACCCAGTACCATATAGCTGGGAAGCAAGATCCTTGTCACAAAGTCATGACTGCACCTATATTTGAACAATATTGCCAATACCCCACTTGTGGATGCTAAGAAATATACATATGCTGACTTAATGTAAGTTACAAATTCGCCTAACACTGCTATTGACAAAAATGTGAAAAAAGCTACGTAATGCACCATAATAAACCTAAAAGATACACTTTTACTCATCATCAATACACATCAGCAATGTGCCCTCAACTACACAGTCTCCTCTTTCTGACTCTTCAACTATAAATATCTCTGCTGCCCTAAGATTAAATACTGTAATATAGTAGTTTCAAGGCCAGCAATTTATTTCAGAGGAGATGATGAGTTGACTACAACAACCCCAGTGTTCAACTGATACTCACTTAATTGACCCAGAATGGATGAAAGGCAATGATGACCTCAGCGGAATAATAATAATAATAATCGTTTCATATTTTGCCACAAAGGCAGCAATTTTGGGAGAGAGTAGAAGTCAATGAGATTGATCACAGTGCTCAACTGGTACTTATTTTATTGATCCTGAAAGTATGAAGAGCAGAAATTGATCTTGACAGAATTTGAACTCAGAACGTAAAGACAGACAAAATGCCACTAAGCATTTTGCCCGGCAAAGTAACGATTCTGCCAGCTAGCCACATTAAGTACTGTAATATATTGCTAGTAAAAACCATTTATCTCACCTACTGCCTTTTCCATAACAAACAAGGAAAGACAGAAACAAATGTGTGAAGTTAATACAGTTAATGTTCAAATAGAAGAAGAATAGCAACTTGCTCCTCAGATAGACTGCAATAATTCCTTCAAGGTAATTACCACATTGCTGTCTAAATATCAACACTTTCTGATTGGACTGCAGCTACACCAAGAAACTGTCCTCAAATATTTGATTTGATTATATGAGCTCTAGTAGTTAGGTACAAATATTTTATCAATGCTACAAACAATGAATAGTTAAATCCTCCTTGGCATAAAAAAACATACCAGACTATATACCAAATCTTGATTTTGTTTACCACACTAATTTATCTCTGATATATATATATTATATATATATATATATATATAATGGAGAAATTGTACAAAATGTATAACTAGATGATGAGTAAAGCAGTGGCACAGTCTATTACATATTCCATCTCCTATTTTATTAATACTATATATATAGTAGATGGTGTTAGAAAGTGCATCCAGCTGTAAAAAAACCATGCCAAAATTGATTTGCACAATCTTCTGACAAGCCAACTCCTGTCAAGCCATCCAACCCATACCAGCATGGAGAACAGATGTTTGACGATGATGATGAAGAAGATTCTGATGATGATGATACAAACTCACACAATGGGCTTTAGTATAGTTTCCAGTCTACCAAATGTCACAAATAAAATTTTGATTGAGCTGAGCATAGGGTTAGAAGGCACTTTACCAAAGTGAGATATGTATTGGGATCAACTAGAAACATGTGGTTACTTAATTACACTGCTATATCATTTTTATATCTGTTTACCATGTTTGCATATGTTGGACGAGTTTTTTCACCACATTGTCTTACCACTTACCACAGTCCCTTGTCATCCCTTTTTTGCAACATTCAGTTTTCTGAGGATCAGTCTTCACCATTTCTTCTCATGTCTACAAATATTCAAAATTTGTAGAACTGTTGAACCCAAAGTAGGATGGATGTTACAATCTTATCTTTTATCTTTTACTTGTTTCAGCCATTAGACTGTGACCATGCTGGGGCACCGGCTACAAGGATTTTAATTGAACAAATCAGCCCAAAACTCATTTTTTTTAAAGCCTATTACTTATACTATCGGTCTCTTTTGCTGAACTGATAACTTGCAGGGGACGTAAACACACCAACATTGATTTTCAAGCAGTAACTGGGGGTGGGGGAGAATAACACAGACACATGCACACATATATATGATGGGTTTCTTTCAGTTTTTGTCTTCCAAATCCATTATATGAAATGAATTGCTCTCACCAATCAATTTAAACTTTTGAGGCAATGAATTGTCGAGCTGTGAGGCACACATCAGTATATTTGATGTAAGACCATCCGCTATAACTTCTTATAGTTTGCATGTTTCCAGAAATGATAAATGGCTTTTGATTTTAGCATGAAAATTAAGCTTTTTAATTGATAAAAATGTCAATTTCTCATTTTCTGATTTGTACAAAATCCATTGACCTAGGATTGGACTCAACCCTGGGGTCTAACGAAACTAATTTTTGAGGATAAAATGGATTTGTACTGACACGGGATTACTGGAAACATGCAAATGCTTTTGTACACCGTTATGTCAAACGCGGTTACAGTGAATCATGATTAAAAGAAATACCTAATAACATAGCTCTGATTAGCAAAGAAAGCCAAACCTTCACGCATGATTTTGGCAAACACAGTACAATATGTGACAGAATTCCTTTAGTGATTAACTAGCACTGAAATTTCACTGGCATTTCAAAAGTGTTGCATGAAAGTTACCAGCATGTTGCAAAAAAGAAGCAAATCCTTGTTTCAAACAAATATTTCCTCAGTCACCTATTGTAGCCTTTAAATAGAATAAAAATATAAGAGAACTATTAATTTCTAATTCTGGCTTCAAGAAAACTAACATTGGAGTATCTGCACGATGTACCTCGAAAAACAGTTGCAAAATAGGTAAGCACTATTCATTGTGCAAAAGCATGAGTCAAGTGAATTCTCTCAGGAATCATAACAGAAATGTTATGATTTATACAGAAGGTGGGACATGTAGAGATTCCCATTTGGTGTACATGGCAGAATGCTCAAAGGACGACTTGATCTATGTTGGTTGTACAGTAGAACACTTAAAAGATTCACTGGGCACAGATATGACGTCAAGCACAATAGCAGTAGTTCGATAGAACTTGCCAAACATTTTGCATCAAACAGGTGCAATTTTGAAAAAGATTTGAAAGAGTCTGCTACACTTTCAATACTCAAAACGCATGAGGAGAAATATGTTTGTGGGTTATTAACATCATGCCCTGGAGGAATGAATAAAAAAAAATATATATATATATATATATATAATATATATATATATATAAATCATCATCATCATCATATGGGGTGGGGTAATGGGCTTATTTCAGTTTCCACCTACCAAATCCACTTACAAGGATTTGGTCACACTGAGACACTTGCCCAAGGTGCCATGCAGCAGGGCTGAACCTGGAACCATATGGTTGGGAAGCAAGCTTCTTACCACACAGCCACTCTTGCACCTATGAAGAATTTATTGAAATACTAGCAGTATCGCCCGGCGTTGCTCGGGTTTGTAAGGGAAATAACTATATAAGCATTTTTAGAGATGTAAAGTATAATAGCCATCTCAATATGGCTAACCACAAAGGGGAGGGGTGTTACTGTAGCTTTTTACGTTCTGAGATTTAATAATAAATTTTTAGAGAGTAACTTCCCTTATATATGCCAAAAATGCATTAAAAAATGGGAAAAATTGATGGTAAATTTTTTTTTAAATCGTAGACTCATCGTAGACGCGCGCTAATACCCAGAAGGGCTCGATATGAATCACGACTATAAGATACCTGGTTTTGGTTAAACTGCACCGCAAAATGTGGGAGTAGTTAGGAATCTAAATCGTAGGAGACAGACAGCACGCCACCTCACTTTTATATATAAAGACTAGCAGTATCGCCCGGCGTTGCTCGGGTTTCTAAGGGAAATAACTATATAAGCATTTTTAGAGAGTTACTTCCCTTATAAATTCGGGCTTTCTTAGCCATTTTTGTTTTGGTGTCTTCAAGCCATGAAGTCGTTGTTCTAACAGAATGCTGGTTTCCTTCACACGCATTACGACGTTGATTTCTTTACACTCCCTTCCCCACAGCTTCACGAGGGAGGGAAGGGGGAGAAGCAAACAGGTGCAGCTGTGAGCATGGACGCCAACTCCGCCGCCATCGACATACGATGCATTTTATGCATTAAAATGGAATAAAAAATGATGTTAAATTATTTTTAAAATCGTAGACTCATCGTTGACGCGCGCTAATAGTCAGACGGGCTCGATATGAATCACGACTATAAGATACCCGAATTTGGTTAAACTGCACCGCAAAATGTGGGAGGAGTTAGGAATCTAAATCGAAGGGGACAGACACTTACACAACTAGAGTTTTATATATATAGATATCTGTCACTAATATATATAGATATCTGTCACTAATATATATAGATATCTGTCACTGATGTTTGGAATATAAATTAACAGGGAAATGTCAAGACAAAAGAAACATACAAATGCATCCACACTCACCCTGACACATGCATGTGTGTGTGTGTGCATGTACAAACATACACAGTGGACTTCTTTCATTTTCTATCTACCAAATCCACTCAGATGTGTTTGCTCAGCTTAGGGTTATAGTAGAAAACACTTGCCCAAGGAGCCACACAATGGGACTATACATGCAGTTATGCCTGCACACCACAGATAAATGTTTCAGTAGATGATTGAAATACTAATCTCTGCAAATTCAATACAATGAGAGGCAAGTTGAAGTAAAGAAACAGTATTTTACAATTTTATAAAAGTAGAACAATGTCAAGCAATTTTAGTGGAAGTCTGCTGTAGATAACAATTATCAGAAATAATATGCCCTGTTTTTATCGCAGCGCCTGACGGCAGACATCGGAGCTTGGCTTTCTCAGGAATTCATATAGAAGAAAATAGAAAAAGAAATGAAAACTAGAAATCCTCCAATATTATTATTATATTAATACTATACACTCTTTGTATTTCAGAAATTATCAAATTATCAAATAGGCGCAGGAGTGGCTGTGTGGTAAGTAGCTTGCTAACCAACTACATGGTTCCGGGTTCAGTCCCATTGCGTGGCATCCTGGGCAAGTGTCTTCTACTATAGCCTCGGGCCAATCAAAGCCTTGTGAGTGGATTTGGTAGACGGAAACTGAAAGAAGCCCGTCGTATATATGTATATATATATATATATATATATATATATATATATATATATATGTGTGTGTGTGTATGTTTGTGTGTCTGTGTTTGTCCCCCTAGCATTGCTTGACAACCGATGCTGGTGTGTTTACGTCCCCGTCACTTAGCGGTTCGGCAAAAGAGACCGATAGAATAAGTACTAGGCTTACAAAGAATAAGTCCTGGGATCGATTTGCTCGACTAAAGGTGGTGCTCCAGCATGGCCGCAGTCAAATGACTAAAACAACCATTTGATTGATGAATACTTTCGTGGTATTATCATTTCCACTCAGCTTCTACCTGTAACACCACCACCACCACTATTATGACAACCTATAAAACTGAAATTGTCCGACAGCTGTTATTTACGTTAATTGACCTAATGAGAGGTTATGATTTGCCATTTGAAAAGCAGGACGCTGGCTGACCTAGATAAGAAAACATTTACAATTTCATGACAAGATATTTCATAATCTCACTAAATCTGCTGTTTGTGTTAAACGTTGAATAAATCTACAATTAGCCTAAAAGCTAACATCTAAGTCTATTTCTTCTTCTGCTGCCTCTACCCACAACCTGCTGGGCAACCACCTCACACCTCTGCCGTTCCCAATCTCTCCAATCCTTCTCTCCGTTGCACATGTTCAAAAATGTTATGAGGTTTTAGCCACTGTCCTAGAACTTCTGACATATAGCATGATGCAGTACATGACCAGGCATATCCACCAAAAACCAATTTAAAAGGAATGATGATTATGATGAGGATGGAGGGGTGGCAGGGGTGACTGAGGTGGCAATAAAGACAGTGATCTTGATGGTTAGAAATGTAATACAATATTGTTACAATTGTGTTTTTTTTTTTTTCCTCTTTTGATATTAAATAAATGAGACGTTAACTTTCATGATAGTAGAGGAAAAGAGATACAGCAAATGCTCAATTAAGAGTTGAAAATCCCAGCCTCACTTTACAGTGGGATTATTTTGGTGAGCTAATTTCTCTCTCTTTCTTTCTTTCTTTCTCTCTCTCTCTCTCTCTCACACAAACACACAAACACACACACACAGAGTTTTAAAGCAACAAGAATTTTAATGAGTGGAGAAGAAAAAGAATGGCAGGAGATCATAATCTGGTTGATAGGATTAAACTATATGGAAAGGGTACAGTGAAATTTGTGATTACAGGCAAGTGAGAGGACAGTTTATAATTAAAGAAGGGTTCTAACTGCAAAGAAATCTTTGCAATTAGAACTTTCCTTTAATTATAAAAAGTTAAGAAATTTTGTTTGCTAATTAGTTTTGTTAAAAAACACATGGACAGACATTTTATACATCTACAACCGGGTACACACCCACATACAAGCCCATCGGGCAAAGACATGCATACATCTATAAGTGTGTACCAGGCTACAATGTATGATACCTGGACAAAGAACTTTCCGTGTTAGAGATGTTTAAATTAACCTTTTAGCATTTAAGCTGGCCATATCCAGTCCCAAATATTCAAACCAACCAGATAGGACTCTCACACCTGCTCTACAATGTTATTCTAAAAATAAACAATCACATCATCGAAATCTTCATACTACAAGGTAATGCATAATTAACTAAAAACAATGTGAATAAACCAGTATTACATTTAACTGAGTAACCTGATTGTTAAAGGGCTAAGACTAGAACTGTTCCCACAGTTTTCTCACGAGGCAGAGTGAATGGGTCGTGCCCCCTTCACAGCACAATCCTAAACTGCATCTCATTTAAGCTAATTGTCTTCTTAATCAGTTGTGCTGATACTTGAATAAACTTGATCCATGTAAAAAGCACCCAGTACACTCTGTAAGGTGGTTGGCATTAGGAAGGGCACCCAGCTGTAGAAACCATGCCAAAATGGACAACTGGAGCCTGGCCAGCTCCTGTCAAACTATCCAAACCATGCCAGCATGAAAACAGATGTTGAATGATGATGATGAATTTTAATCTTCTGAAGTTGCTTCTTTCTAAAGAATCTCCTTGTCCTTGAAGCAGATGATCAAACTAATGCTAAGCCAACTACTGGGCAACACACCTCCCAATACAACCCAACCTCATTGACAAAGCTACTTTGCAACCTTTTCAGGATTCACCAATCATTTAATTGATGAATACTTCAATAAATTTTATCCTTTCCACTCAGCAACTACCTGTACTACTGCCGCCACCACAACTAGTGTGTTCCACTACAGTGAGGTAGGACATAATAGCACATATTCTACTGCACCAGATACATCCACCATTTCCGTGTTCAGATAACTGCATATGGTGATTCTTTCTAGAGCATTCCATATGCCCTTGTTACAGTTGATAGTACCATTGCTATACCAGTCATTAGGTATGACATCTCTCTATAGCCTGATAGACAAAGCTAATGGCAAGCTTGAGCATTCAGTAGCCAGATATATTCAGCATTTGAGAGATTTACTCCTTTGGTGTAGCTGCTTTCCCTGATTTCATATCAATAATTCTGCTTTCTGCCATATAGCTGTTAACTTCAGTAGCTGATCTCACAGTTGGATCTATTTGGAGTATCCTCTCTCTCATGAAATCTTAGTTTCATAACTTCACATTGTAACATTTCCAAGCCTCTTTCATCTTGGCATCAAAGACAGTTCTGGATATTAATTCACAATGACATCCCTTTTTAATCTGAACCACTTTTGGGAATGATAATATGAATACAATTCTATATTTAAGAGATGAGGAATTATGTACATTATTTACATTTGACAGATATTTGTCCTCATCTTATTTGTTGTTAACACAATGTTTCGGCTGATATACCTTCCAGCATTCGTCAGGTGTCTTGGGGAAATTTCCTAAGGTATTTTTTGATGTTATTATCATTATTATTATTATTATCATTATTATTATTCAGGTCACTGCCTGGAATCGAACTCGGAATCTTGGGGTTAGTAGCCTGCGCTCTTAACTACTACACCATATGATCTACTTATATTCTTTGCTCAATGTTTTAAGCACTGAGCAATCCCTCTCTTTACACTGTATGGATGGTGGGTAATGAAGTTTAGGTATTGTCCAGTGAAGGTTGGCTTGTGGTATACAGATGTCCTGAATCTATACTTGGTGCGTGTTATTAATATGTCCGAGAATGCTAGCTGATTGTCTTTTTCCTTTTCCATTGTGAACTGTATGGATGGATTTATTGAGTTCATATGATCTAACAGCACTTGGACATCTTCCTGGTGGGGCCAGAGTATAAAGGTGTCATCAACAACAACAACATCGAAAAATACCTTAGGAATGAGAACCCAAGTTTGAAATTTCCTCATGACACTTGATAAAGGCTGAAGGGTATATCAGCCGAAATGTTGTGTTAACAACAAAGAAGATGAGGACAAATATCCGCCTGATGTAAATAATGTAGATTATATGAATACATGTAATATACAAATAGCAATTCAACTGACAATCGTGGGCCATTATCATTTTTCAAGCTGTTATCAATTAGGACAGGTCATCAATGTCCAAGCCATTTCTTACTACACTGCTACACTCATAGACTGGTGCTTGTATATGTCATTTTGCTTGGTTCCTATAGCAGGGGGCCCTTCCTACTGCCAGCCACATAACAGAGTACTAGGTGAATTTTCTCATGATGCCAACACTAGATAGGTTGAATACTTCCTGGTAAAATGGGACTAAAAAGATCTCACAAATAGGAAAAAACTGCCGTCATTATTATTTTTATTCATAATAATGATAGCAACTGCAGCATTATTATGACTGGATGGATAGGTGAATGGTTAAGTGGAATGAGTGAGCATGCATGTGTGGAAATATGAAGACATTGCAGCGACTTGATAAAGATGATCTAGAAAAATGTGCAAACTGCCACAAACTAATCCATCAACACTAGCATGAAAAATGAAATAACAAAAATAAAGATAATTACATTAATAGTACTACATACCATTAAGTTATGTTCTATATTTCTCCTAATGCCTGACATTATGTCAGAAACTTCATCATAAACGAATAATTAACAATATACATCACAGTTAACATGAAATCAATGTATATGTTTCTCTGTGTACATGCATCAATGTATGGGTATATATGTAAGTGAATTCAGATACATCAATGCTTATATATGCATATGTCTTGTCTATAAATTTAATGGTAGTTAAACGTCTGCCATTAGAAATCCATAGTTCTTTAAAAAGGAACCCCAAGTTCCATAGCTAAAAGACATGAGATGCTAATGGAGAGGAAAAAAAAGATATCAATGGCATAATTTGGAACAGCAATTTGTTTCTTTTATTTTATGCGTTGTTTAACATTAGATTTCCCTTTCTAAAAAGAAATTTGATGGCTCTGAAAAAGTCAAACATCTTCATAAAATGCTGCCACAAATGTTCTGCAGGCAGGATAATGTACTTCTTAACATCCAATCAGGAAATAGCAGAAATATCTATTTTTATGATAGGAAGACTAAGCTAAATAGCTAAGTTAATATGGTTTGCCTAAAAGCCCAATACAATGACTGCATCAGAGTTTCATAAAACAATCTATGATCATATTTGAAGTGCTACTTTTATATATATCTAGACATGGAAGTTGTAGCAGTCACAGTTGATAAAAAAGGGCCGGAAATTTATATCTTATAAGCTGATATGAGTGCTGGTATGGTTGTATGGCTGTGTGTTTAAGAAGTTTGCTTCAGAAACATATGATTCCAAGTTTGATTCTTGTGTGGTACGATGGCTAACGAATTGTTGCAATAGCTTTGGATTGACTGATGCTTTTTCAATGGAATTTGATAGATAGACACTGTATGAAAGTCAATCATCTATGTATGTGTATGTGCACAGACACTCACTTATCATTCACCCATCATTGGAAATCTGTAACCAATGATGGTATTCTTTGCAGAATGCAATATGAAATGTGTGTGTGTGTGTGTGTGTGTGTGTGTGTGTGTACATGCATTCATGTGAGTATTAATTGTAGCTAATGTCAAAATTCAACATAGTTTATTTTTCTGGAAATGACATAGTTCATTTCAATAGATAGAAAAATAGTAAAACTGATAGAGGGCGATGTTGACAAATTCCACTTCTTTTAAGTATGGTAGGAAGTTAAGTATAGAATATCTAGTCAACTATGGAAGTGAGGAAGAAGAAACTTTTGGTAAAGGTCAATCAGATCTTGCATTGTATATCAGAGATATCTATTGCTGTTTTTTCATCAAAATTAAGGATACGAAAGCAAAGTGAACTCCAGCATAAATACAAAGACAGAGGATTAAGTCAAGTAGAATTTTTTACATTGACTAAACCTAACTATAAAGCAGCTGGTCCTATTTGCCACTATTTGTATCAAAGCTCTCAATCTAATATCAGTAATGATAATAATGAGCACTTGATTAGGTTGGAACACAAAGTATACAAGTGGAGAAAAATGCATTTGAGATGTGCAGGTTCTCCTCAGACAGTGTAATCCAAACTAAGCAATGCCTTCGATTCCCAAAGAATTCACCACAATACCATTAATTCCCAATGATGATGATTCTATCGTAGCTTCAAGGCCAGAAAATTGTGGGTGGCAGGTGAAGCGGGTTAGGTGAGCAAACTGATTCCAGAAAGATGAAAGGCAAAGTTAACTCTTGTGGGATTTGAACTAGGAACATAAAGTGCTGGAGCAAATGTAGAAATGCAATTTTTTTCCCCTTGGCACACTGCTAATTTATAGCAGCAGTAAACAGCAACAACAACAGCAGCAGCTGCAGTAACAATAAAAAGAAACTGATCTATGGAAAGTGTATTTATTCTACAAACACCAACTAATTTAGTTATTTCATATTTGAAATTACTAAGCCAAGATAGTATGTATATATGTTGTATTCCTGTACAGTATAACACTGCCAGTAAATAACCAAACTAATGATGGTGACAATAATGATGGCAATGCTGGTGGTGATGATGATGAGGACTACTGATGGTGATGATGATGCATAAAGACAAATGTACATCAGTTTTTTTCTTTTTTGTAAAATAAGAATCTACAAAATTTTTTTTTTAATTTATAAATTCACATGTATTGCTAATTTCTATATTAAAACTTGAACATTTTCTTCTTTTTTTTTTTCAAGAAATTCATTCATTCTTTGAATATGTTAACAGATTATAAACTATAAGAGAAAGAGACAGAGAGATTGGAAAACAGTAACATTTCTATGTGCCATATCTTCAAAGAACCTTCAGCTACACAGAATAACCATTCAGTGTATGTAACACTGAATTGATGTCTTCCCTTTAATCCTTTGAAAACGGATGCCCATAAGGAATAAGCAGGCATACAGTGAGAAATTATAGTCTATATGTGACTGTTGAGAGACAGTACAACTATTAATCAAAGGAATATTATATCACTTCTGCTCTTATAAAGTTACTCTACTGAAATCTACTATATACAATTGTTTTGATTAATTTCAATGTGCATAGTAATTTATTGCTTATGCATATTTTTAATACATTAACCGACTGGCCCAATCAATAAGCTACATCACCAGTTTGTAAATTTGAACTAAACATTCATACAGACGCTCTGTGGAGAGAGTTTTTGCTTTATGGTGTTGCAAATTTTGAAATTCTATCAGATAGTATATAATTTTCTTTTACAGTTACAGCATTGATACTTCTGCCCTTCAACTGAGACTACTTCCTTTCACCCTTTCCTTTCTTTAAAACCCTTTCATTTGTTGGGGTTTCTTGGGGGTTTTTTGTTTTTTTTTCCCTTTCTGATAATTTCTTTTTATCTATCTTTTTTAGACATTATATAGCATAATACATGCACACATACACACCATGAGTAATGCTAAAGTAACAAAGGAGTACTTTAGCAAAATTCATAAGGTACAGAAGGCAGAGCTGTTGGCATTCAACCAGATCCTATTCCATAATACTTTTCTCAGTTCCAGTGCTAGCACCAACATTGGGGATACTACACTGAATGCTTGAGGAGATCCACAACTTGAACATGTAGACTAGATAGATACTAACCAATGCTGGTAATTTTCATGGCAACGGTGACACTGACAGGATCTAAGTTAAATGAAGAGAAACACTCATCATATCAGCAATTATTAGATACCAAGAACATTGACAAGAAGAGTAAGCTCTACCAGACTTGTAATAGCTATTTCACATCCCACCTAGAAGTATAATGCCTCCATTATTCAGAAAGAGATAACTATAAAACATCTGATCAATAAGAGAGATAAAGATGCTGCTAAACCTTCACATTGTGACAAAAAAATGTTGATTGTGCCATACAAGTGTGAAAAATATCACCCACATCATCAGCAGCTGTCCAAAAATGCTCATAATGTAAAACTATCACATAAAAAAGGATACTATTACTGGAAATATTCATAATGCTCTCCATAAGAGGGTTTATTGTGACAGCCATTCAAAAGGCACACAGCAGAATCAGAATGTGCATATATGTGTATATATATATATATATATATATATATATATATATATTGGCCTGCTCGCTTAGCCAGTGGGGTGGCGTCATTCGAAGGCTAAAACAATGCGAACGCATTGTGACCAGCGATGTGTAACAACATCTGATGGTGTGGTCGGTCCCGTGAGATATATATATATATATATATATATGGGCTTCTTTCAGTTTCCATTAGCCAAATCTACTCACAAGGCTTTGGTTGGCCTGAAGCTATTGTACAAGACATTTGCCCAAGGTGCCATGCAGTAGGACTGATCTCGGAATCATGAGGTTGAGAGGCAAGCTGTATATTTATAAAATGTAATACAGATCCATGCATTAACAAAATAGTGGAAACATAAAACAGACAGTAGAAAAGCAATTTGGAGATATAAAAAATTAGAACCTCAAACTCTACTTCATCTGAAATGCCAACTGCTGAATAGACTGTTTGCCAGAGATCCAAAACAAGTTTTTTGTAGCTTCAATAAAAACAACTTTGAAAAAGGCACTCCTGCAGGATAACATGTTGAAAGCTATTGGTATCTGTATAGTGGGAAAATAGTAAATTGGTAAATTTAACATGCTAGCAGTATGGATGGAAGAACTAGAATAGGGTTACTGCAAATAAATTAAGGAAAAGCGATATGAAATTAATGACACAGAACTAGAAAATGACAAATAGAAAACCCTCAGGCCCAGATTTTATAACAGGATATAACAACTTATTGGTTCATGAATTTAACTTTTTATTGCTGAGATTCAATAAGGTAGAATGGAAGAGAAGTGATGTATTAGATGTGCTTAAATGTCTGTCAACAGCCATTATTCTTCTCATTCCCTACCCTGCAAAAAAAAATAAAATAAATAGCCAAACCATCCAAGCTATAAATTACTGTCCAAAAGCCTGACAAAACATTGCACACAAGGTCAGGTGCCTCAATTTGGTTTTATTAGATCGTTGTTTTACCAACAATATTATAACATCAGAACAAGTTTCGGAGAAGAAAAAAGTATAAAGTAGCTAGTTACCAATAAAATGATACAGAAAAAAATATAGTGAAAAAACTGCAGGTGCTAAAAGCCTTCGATAAGTATACCACATGGATGGATTATGAAAGCATTACAATTAACAGAAGTCCTACAACCACTGGTAGCTGCTATTCAAAACCTAACCAAGACATGGTACAATATTTCTCTGAGGTGATAACAAAAAAATCTGACACCATACATTATCAAGAATAAAGGCACCTCACAGAGTGATAGCTTATCATTACTGCACTCTGTCTTCTTTTGTTATCATAACTACACACAAAACACAAGATTATGGAAATAGATACCATGAATTTATAAATATCACTTGTTCTATCTTCAGAGACAGCCAGAAGCTGAATGGGTCAAGTTTTAACCAAATCAAAATGCAACTGGATCTCATTAGCAATATTCCATAAATTTGGGGATGCAGTTGAGTAAACCCAAACATGAATTTTTGGGAGTAAGACTACTCATAAACTAAACATGAATGGCTTGGAAAATACATTTAGGCAAGAACTATGAGCATTTTCGACAAGATGAGAATGACAGAAAAAAAAAAGAAGAAAATATGGTTATCAGAATACTGAGCCTACAACAAGCATACTGTTTGTGGAGGAGTGAAGGGGGATATCATAACCAGAAACAAGAGAAGAGAGATATCAAGACTGGAAGCACCAGAAGAAGTGATATGTTGGAAGGTAGAGAATTTGATCAACCTCTTTCTTTGCTGGGCATCTAGAGTGATCAGTAGTGTGGAACGAATTCAAAGAAAGATTAGATTCTTTCAAGAGGTTTGGTAGCATAAGAATTCAGGTTTGTGCAACAGAATTTTTTTTTTTTGATGCTGGTGGAGAGTAGATTTTCTCTCTGTTTGAAGTCTGTTGTCCCATCTACACTGTTTAAAATACCTTTGCAGTGCCTCCCCCTACATCTACATTTAGTCTTGGGAAATCGTCAGTACAAGAACTTAGCAAAATGGATAAAAGAACTCAGAAACTGCCCAGTGCTATTAGAAATTTTGACATTAAAGGGAATGTGGAGAGATTACATTTTTTATGCAGGTAGTGTGGACTTGATCTTAAATCTATATTAATATTCTATGAGGCTTAGACTGTAAAACTGAAGTAACATCTCCAGCATAGAAAAGCTCAGAAACTATTTTGTTCTATTTTGAAATCAGGAAAATTAAAACACCAGGAAGATGACTTATGAACTTTAGGTGAGACATTAAATAGAAGCCGACAAATATTACTATCTCTCTCTCTCTAAGGAATACTGGAAAATCCTACCTAACACTACAACATCATTCTCTAGCCATACAAAATCATGTACACTATAGAATTGTTCACTTGCAGGAGCAGTATGCTTAAGAACAAAGATCACTGGCCAGTATTATGAAATAATGAGGACTGGCAGCTACTGAAATGACATTAATCACATCTCAAAGTCAAACCAAGTCATGTTTCTAGGCCTATAATTAGATTTACAAGACCAAGAGAAATATTAGTGATTGGATATTATAACTTCATTTTAAATAAACCAAATATGGTGGATTCAGTGAAAAGAAAGAAAAGGACAACAAAAAGGAAAAATATCTACACAGCAATTTTTCATTACCTCTTTCTTTCCCTACCATCCTCTACTTCCAATCATACTCTTTCTAACATCATACATCTTGCAACTTACAGCCACTCATCATGATCACTTCATTCTGTATTCATGTTCTCAGATATATTACCTTCAATGAACAAATGTATCGTACTGTAGTGAGGAATATTCTGTTTTACAAGATAGAAAGTAACTTTACTGGTGCAAGTGTTATGATAAAATGCACCCAGTACACTCTGTAGAGTAATTCATGAGCAAACAGAGACAAACAATATAGGGTCAAGAGGAGGCTTTGGTCTTGTTGAAGATATAGCAACCTTTCTCTTGTATTGCTATAAAATGCACCTAGTACACTCTATAATGTGGTTGGCAATAGAAAAAACATTCAGATATAGAGGCCAAGCTAAAACTGAAACATATGAGCAAGATGTGGTCCTCCAGCATGTTTAGGAATACAATAAATCTGAATTAGAACTGACTTGGCAAATAACTCATCCAGTCAATACCAGCATGGAAAGCAGATGTTAAATTATGGTGATAATGATAATTCATCAAGCTCTATACATTTACATATTGAGTATTTTAATGTCTATACATGTGAAATCATAAAAGTACACACAGCTAGTATAATCACAATCAAGTCAGAAACTTCATATTTTCTATAAAATATAACAGAAAAAGAAAAAAGCTTTAATGTTGTGTTATATTATAGCAGAATAAGTCAAATATATTTGCAACTCTTACACAAACTATCAATCATCTTGAGAAAATTATCTGGAAAAAAAAAATGGCAATTTCTGTTAGGAAGATGAGTTAAGTATCTACTAGAGTAATTTAAGTTTGAAGTTAGATGTGCTATTTGATTAGCAATGCAAAATGAAGAAAAAGTATGATGGTAAATTACATACAAAAAACTGAAGTTAAACCAATTCCATGCTTTCAATATAGAAAATGAAATCAATGTTTCAAAACAATAATCTAACTAATGATTTAATGAAAAAAATACACAGACATATGCAATATTATTTTCCTTCTAAGAAATCTACTTATAGTCTACAGAACTGAAATATAATTGAAAGAAATTTCATCCCAAACACAATTTTACACATCGAAATTTTATCTTCTAAAACAATCATTTTAAGAAGAAAAATGTCTTAGGTGTTTGAGAGTTGCCTTCTCCCATCCCTCTTTTACCATAGTTTTACAACTATGTTACCATGTTAGCAGAAGTCTAATGATACTGTAAAGTAGGATATTTGTTTATATGATTTGTTGACACAAATATAGTTACAAACCTAGAAGTAACATTGGAAAGTCTCTATTTACAATTAGTAAGATTAAAATTAAAATCTTGTACCAGAGAATCACTAAATGACAGTGCTGAATACCAGTTTTTGTGAGTAATATAAAATTTCATAAAAATCTGACTATGTGCTCCTCACTGGGAACTGAGATAAAAAAAAAACGTAGAATTCATTTTACTGCTCAAAAAGAAAAAAAAAAAGCAAGTGTTTATAGCTAATTTGAAGGTATAATCCATCAGCTGCATAGGATTAAGACTATTGACGTCAAAATTATGCTGATTCTGGACCCTGTTACTAACAAGAAGCTATTCTATGCCTAATAGTCCTTTTCTGTTAATCATTTTCTATGTCATCTTGCATTATTTTCACTAAATTTGCATAAAAGACCTGATGATTAAGGCAGCAAACAAATGGTTTAACCATTCTATCTTATATACTTCAGTAATCTAACTACACACATGCTGTTTACGAACTTTTTCCCTTCTTGCTCAAAATGTCGAACTTTCTCTTTTCACCAAGCGTTAAACTAATACATTCCTAGTGCACATTCTCTTGCTGTCCATTAATGTTATTCATTTATTTGAAGTGTTTGTTTATTTGAAGTGACTATATATACATATATGTACATATATATATTAGAAGAAATAAGGTATTCAGAATTCTGGATGGTTTTATATTTACTGATATTTATTAATATGTCACATGTTTTTATAAATCATATATTAGCGCTTGCATCCACTCTAGTGGAGTCTTCAGATTGCATGTATATATATATATAAATATATATATATATATATATATATATATATATATATGTATGCATACATATAAATCATCATCATTTAACGTCCACCTTCCATGCTACCATTGGTGGGATATGTATATATACATATATATATGTATGTGTATATATATGTATGTATGCATATATATATATATGTATGAATGCATATACATATATATGTATATGTATGTATGCATATATATATGTGTGTATGCATGCATATATATATATATATATATGTGTGTGTGTGTGTGTGTGTATTTATGTATGCATATATATATTATATATATATATATATATATATATATATATATATATATAATATATATATATATATATATAGATATAGATATTTATATATGAAATAAAGCGTGTCTTGAACGGCACAACAATGCAGAATGGACTATAATAACTGTTATAATTTAATTATCCATTGTCTGATATAATAATAAAATTTCGGAATATAAAAATTCCTTCTTCAGATATCGCTAGGAATTGATTGAGACACTGCTATAATTGGTTTTCCATTAGTTACTGAATTTTTTTTTCCTGGAAGTGTCTCTGCAGTGGTTTCATGAAGCTCCTTCTGGAATTCCTCATGAGAAGTGTGTGAGGGCGGCCATGTCTCAAGCTCGTGTGTGTTGGTACATCCGCAGTGTTGCTTCTAAGTAATGTATTATACAAGCATTTTTCTTCTTTTTATAATACATGAGGATGTTATCAAAAATGAACCTACAAACTTCCAGATGTAGCTAAATAATATATTGATTGCCAACCTCCAGCCCTAGTCTGTCTATGAGGATAGCTTCCTTAGTTCTTAGATTACCCAAATTTCTTTCATTGGCCTCAATTGTGGCTGTTATGCTTTTGTCGGTGTTCCAGCATCTGTCTAAATGTTTTCTAATATAAATATATATGTTTGTGTGTGTGTATATATATATATGGAAGTATACATATATATATAGAGAGAGAGGGGGGCAGAGAGAGAGAGATGTATATAGATTCAGTGCAAATGGTTTTTCTATATGGCGCCATGTTTTACAATCCTGTAAATAATAATAATAGTATTTATATGATCTTAAAGCTTATGACAATCACCATGCAATGACTAAGGAAAATAGTCTCATAAAGGGGCATATAAGCCCTTGACAGAAAAGAGAAGGCTTTCCTACTCATGTAGGATGCAGACACATATCCCTTTGTTAACACAACTAAGTGTACTGCCTTTACACCAGCAAATTAGTCTCATTACTTCTGTCAAATTTAAAAACTATGTAAGTTTATATTTCTTTTATGTAAACAAACTTCCTATGTGCTTTCGCTGTGAATGGCTTTGCTATACGCTGCTGTGTTTTACAACCCCGTAAATAATAACACGCATAGGAAAGCCTTCATTTTTTATCGAGGGCTTATTAGACTATTTTTTTTAGTCATTGCACAGTGATCACGAGAACCTTTAAGGTTATATAAATACCATTATTGTAGGGTGTGGCACTTTTTCACACAGCCATCCTCATCCATTTTCGCCACATGACCATTCCAGTGAAGTAGTCTCTCTTGCACACCACATCTAATGCTTCTTAGGTCCAACTTTTCTCTCAAGGTACTTACACTCTGTCGAGTATGCACACTGACATTACACATCCATCGGATCATACTGGCTTCATTCCTTGCGAGCTTACGCATGTCCTCAGCAGTCAAGGCCCATGTTTCACTGCCATGTAGCATGGCTGTTTGTACACAAGCGTCATACAGTCTACCTTTTACTCTGAGTGAGAGGCCCTTTGTCACCAGCAGAGGTAAGAGCTCTCTGAACTTTGCCCAAGCTATTCTTATTCTAGCAGCTACACTTTCAGCGCACCCTCCTCCGCAACTGACTTGGTCACCTAGGTAATGGAAACTATCAACTACTTCTAGTTTTTCTCCCTGGAATGTGGCGGAAGTTGGTCTCTGCGCATTTTCAGTGTTTATTGCTCCCAAGCATCTGCCACATACAAAAACTATCATCCCAGTTAGCCTTCCTTTGATATTGCTGCACCCCTTATGTGTCCATAGCTTACCCTGGGTACATCTTATAGAGTTTCTACCTATGCCTCTACTACAGATCGAGCAGGGCCATTTACCTGAAGGGATTTATGATTTGCCTGCCTTCCTACTTATTAGGACTTTGGTTTTAGCTAGGTTGATTCTAAGGCCCTTCGATTCTAATCCTTGTTTCCAAACTTGAAACTTCTCCTCTAGTTCTGATAGTGACTCAGCAATTAGAGCAAGGTCATCAGTATAGAGGAGCTCCCAGGGACATCCTGTCTTGAATTCCTCCGTTATTGCCTGGAGGACTATGATAAATAGGAAGGGGCTGAGGACTGAACCTTGGTGGACCCCTACCTCTACCCTGAATTCTTCATGTATATATATATATATATATTTAAATGTGTGTGTGTGTGTGTATGAATATGTGTGTGTATATATATATATATATATATATTCTACCTGTTTTATGTTCAAACTGAACAGATCTGGTCTCTTACAATATCATTCTAAAAATCAACAGTTACCTCATCAAAATCTCAAAGTTATAAGATGATGTAGGATTAATTCAAAACAATGTGTATAAATAAGCATTACATTTGACAGGATAATATGAATGCTAGCCTATGCTCAATTACTCTAGAGATAATGTCTCTGACTGTAATGCTGTCAGTTAAATGGCTTGTCCATGGTCTCTCCCATTCAAACTGCTGATCATTCCAGTGACAATCTTGGCACCTTTTTGAAATTAGGTAGCCTTTACTTTCAGAAAATAAAGTATATATTTACTACTCAAAATGTCTCACATGAGAATTGACTACAATTGGCGAAATAACCAGACAGTTTATTTTTGAGTTTACTTGTAGTAGTTGAAGTATCTTTATGAAAAAAAGATTCACATCAAGATGAAAGATTATATATCAGCACAGAAGCATACATTCAATTATTAATGGGCTAGAAGTCATAATACATCATATCAGATACTTGAATGAAACCATAATATGGATTTACTGGATTAGTTGTACATACACACAAAGAAATGATAATGAAAATTTATTTAAGTAAACAAGAATATATAAAGAAAATTAGTGAGAGAGAGAAAGAGTCTGTGAGAGTGGGAAAGAGTCTGAGAGAGAAAGAGAGAGAGAAAGAATCTGACAAAGAGAGGGAACTTAACAGAAAGGGGAGAGAAAGTGAGTCTGACAAAGCAGGAAAGAACCTTATAGAAAGAGAAACAACCTAATAAGAGAACTTGATAGAGAGAAAAACTGATAAGGAGAGAGAGAGAGAGAGAGAGAGAGAGAGAGATAGATGGTGGAAGTGATAACTTTAGAGTGAGAGAGAGACTGACAAAAAGAGGGAGGTAAAGGGGAAGGGGACAGAGAAAAGAGCTGCAGAGAGAGGACTTGAGAACTGGAATTAGATAGAGAAATAAAGTAGCAGAACTTGAGAGAGAAACTGATAGAGAGAGAGAGAATTTGATAGAGAGATAAAAAGCAAAGAAAGTATCTGAGAAAGAAAGAGAGACAGATAACCTGATAGAGAGTTCAAAATAAAAATGCATACAGGAAAAGGAAGACAAAGAGGACTAGAATAAAGAAAGAATTTTGTATATAAATAAATATATAACATCAATGATATTATGAATGATTGCTAATTAAGGCAGATCTCAAGCTAGTCATAATAGACATAAAATTCAATAAATGAAAGCTATTCAATTCACCAAAAATCAATAAAAAGGAAACATGACACCACACTCTGGACATTTGGCACAAGAAGGAAGATGGTCAAAATGTTACAGTTTCTGTCTTTTACATTTTATTGTCTGAACTGTCATGCACTTTGGTATGTCATCAAAATATGAGAACTCTGCAGTCACAGGGCTATAAATCTGTATTCTGTGTTTTCAAGAGGAAGTTTATAATCAACACTAGTAAAGATATTTGTACACTATTCTGGAAAATAAAATGTAATGCAAGTCTGCCTTGTAATAACACTTGAATAACTCATACAAATATTATCTTTTGAATTGTACACTTGAATGAAGATAAAAAGTATGAAGTAAGTGTCAATACTCGTGTGTAGATAATGTAAGACACTTAAAACTTTTGTTGCTATATTTCTGTTGTGATACACTGCATTTGTTTCAATTTATTTTGAAAAAAGAAAGAATTTAGAAAAATAAATTATCAGGTGCAGGTGTAGCTGTGTAGTAAGTAGCTTGCTTACCAACCACATGGTACCAGGTTGAGTCCCACTGTGTGGCACCTTGGGCAAGTGTCTTCCACTATAGCCTCAGGCCAACCAAAGCCTTGTGAGTGGATTTGGTAGACGGAAACTGAAACAAGCCAGTCGTATATATATATATATATAATATATATATATATAATATATATATATATATATATATGTATATGTGTGTGTTTGTGTGTCTGTGTTTGTCCCCCCAACATCGCTTGAGAACCGATGCTGGTGTGTTTACGTCCCCATAACTTAGCTTACAAAGAATAAGTCCTGGAGTCGATTTGCTCGACTAAAGGCGGTGCTCCAGCATGGCCGCAGTCAAATGACTGAAACAAGTAAAAGAGTATTAAGCTGGTGTTTGGGACATGATACACATTTTTGATGGAAGGTTTTCATTTAGATTACTTCAAACCAATACCATGGCATAGAACCAAGGTCAGTCTCAAACAGTTTGGTATCAATCGGATTTACTCAAACTCTCTAAGATTAATATTTAACATAAAGTGCAATAAGCAAGCATTGGAGATTAAGTACAAGTATATTACAGGGCTGGATCTGTAAATCTGCTTCAATCTCTGGTTGAAGCTAATTTCCTGCATTATACTTAAAGCATAGAAATTACAAATTCACATTCCAGCATTTCTATAAATGAGGTACTGCAACCTGCATCTGTCTATATTGAGAAGGTACAAAGAGGGAAATGGCTGAAAGGAAAATGTGTAAGATTAACTGAATGTGGCAAGATTGAATTCATCTACTTTATGCTGTTCTTATAAACCCAAGGTTCAAATGACTATTTAGGAGGTGAAAAATAGACAACTAGCTTTTTTTTATATATATTTGTTCAGGAACTATATAGATCCATCTTGCGATAAAAAAGAAGAATCATTGGTATTGGTAAAATTTACTGGAATAGGTCCATTAGTCCATGCTTACATGGAAGGAAAATTTATTGTTGTTTGGTAATCTCTGGTCAGCTATAGTCATACAATCATGTAGTCTTATACAACATAGAATAAGTGAGTGTTTCACAGACTGGATGCTCCTGATGGACCAAACCACCACCTATTTGAGGACCACACAATTTAAACTAATACAAAGTGGATGCCATGCAGTGATGCTAAACCTGAAACAATATGGTTAGAAAGCAGCCATGCCTTCACTTGAAATAAACATTTTATCAAATCTTTATATATAAAAGAGAGGTTGTGTGCTGTCTGTCTCCTACGATTTAGATTCCTAACTACTCCCACATTTTGCGGTGCAGTTTAACTAAAACCGGGTATCTTATAGTCATGATTCATATCGAGCCCTTCTGGGTATAAGCGCAAAACTGTCCATTCTAAAGAGTCAATTACATACTTCCATTATAAACAGTTTAATAATAATAATAATAATAATAATAATAAAGAATTTAATAAATGTTTTAACAAAATCCTTCCATATTCTTGGTTACTTTGAAAATCTTAATTGCAACATAGTGTATTTCATTCAATATAGCTATAAAAGGTTTAAGAAAGACAGGAGCTATGAAATAAATTTCTGAATATATACGCATGCTAAGAAAAAAGCCATTTGATGGAGAAGCATATTTAGACTTTTCTTTCCATTAATGAGTCCACACAATAAATGCTTTATATTTTAGTCAAAGTGTAGCTTCTGGTAAGAACATATAGACAAGAAAAAAAGCCATAGCTTTGAGGTTTTAGAACAGCGTTTTATGTAGAGCCTAACAAAAAATAAAGACATTAAACACAGAAATAGATGCACAAAATTGATTTACTAACAATTAAAATTATAACATGGAGCTCATACTAATGGAGTCCATTGTAGCCACAATAGAAACACAAAGAAGATAGAAATTAATCTATGAAAGTATTCAGTGAATGGTTTTGAAAATTAAGCATAAGCACAGGCCTGGATGTTATATAGGAGGGAAATGACTGTGTGATTAAGAAGCTTCCTTTACAATCACATAGTTTGGGATTCTGTCCCACTGTGCAGCACTTGAGGCAAGCACCTCCTACTATACCCCTGGTTTAAGCAATGTCTCATGAATGAATTTTGTAGATGGAAACTATATGGAAGCCCACTGTGTGCATTTGAGCACACATCTTTGTCTCTGAATACTTACCAACTGGAATGGGCTGGTTCGTGTCCCTGTAACTTAACAGTTTGACAAAAAGAGCAATAGAATTAAGTGTCAGATTTAAAATAAGTACTGGAGTTGAAATGTTCAACTAAACCCTTCAAGCCAGTACTGCAATATGGTTGCAGTCCTATAAGAGAAACAATGATGCAAAAAGATTTTCTTCTAAAAGAAGAAATAAAAACCATTTCTTCTTAATGCTCAAGGAATATATATATAAGATCATCATCATCATCATCGTTTAGCGTCCGCTTTCCACGCTAGCATGGGTTGGACGGTTTAACTGGGGTCTGGGAAGCCAGAAGGCTGCACCAGGCTCCAGTCTGATTTGGCAATGTTTCTACAGCTGGATGCCCTTCCTAACGCCAACCACTCCGTGAGTGTAGTGGGTGCTTTTTACGTGCCACCAGCACTCAATAACATATGTATTTATTTGAGATGAGTCAACAAATTTTTAGAACTTAACTCACATGTTGATTTTGAAGAGGAAACTGCAGTTTTGGCAATGCTGGGCATATACAATTCCTGAGGATGATGATTTGAGATAATCTATGTAGCTGGTAAACTTACAAGAATTATGTGATGTTCATTACAATTACATTGGTAATAAATATATTCTATATTTTTATTTCTTTGTTTTCAATGTAAGCAATATCACATTTCTGTTGCTTAATAAAATATCTAGATGATCCTATCATTAACATATTAACATATTTTTCCCATCTTCACATGTGTTGAACAAGTTTACAAGATAGCCTATTTGCATGTATATTGTGACAATTCATAAGTATAGCTTAACATTCCTAAGCCAGATGCAAGTATCTCAAAATTTTCATTGGCTCTTCTCTGCTCACAGAGACTCACTACTGCTACTTCACAGAACATTACTCACTCAACACACATTATCCATTTGCATTATATGCATATACTACTAAAATTGGCCTTCTTGCATAGAATATCAAGTTAAAAGGTTAACCAGTACCATAATATTTTCTAACAATGGTGTAAATTCCATAGACCATCTAGTCTATAAATGAATAAATAAATAAATAAATAAATAAAAATATACTGTATGTTGGTAAAAGGTTAACCATGAGTAGTAGTATGATCTGGGAAGTTGGATTGTAACATAGGATTTTTACCCCTTTCTTTCTTAGTTAAAAATGAAATACAGACAGGAGAACGAAAACAAGATGATATTAATAATGGTTTATCCATCAGATCTTTTGCTAAAAAACAGTCTGGTTTATGTTGAAATGATTTCCAAGTAGAAAAGAAAAAGAAATTTGAAATATACTTAGAGCTCCCCTGATGAGCATTAGAACACGAAACCAGCTGATAGATTCTGTATTGTTTAACGTGGAAAATTGAATTCTCTTTAGGAATATAAAAAGAAAAAAAAAGTTGGTAAAAATAAATTTTTAGAAATCTTCCATTAGAAATTCTTCAGACTTAGATTGATGTTTCTTTTTAACTTATTTTTAAATATTCAATAATGTTCAAGCAAAGATTTCCAACTAAATGTTTTAAATCTTTATATATTTGTTACGCTGTTGAAAAGTAACGATAAAAATAAGATTGAAAATGTATAAAATAACTACTTTTAAAATAAGTAACCAGTGGCCTACTAAATATTGTCATGCTTCTGCATTAAGTGGCATCAGGTAACTAAACAAAGAAAAAACATTATTGTTTAAAAGCTCACTTTAGATAATTCTCAGAAAAAAGAATCATGAAAATCAATTATATATATACACATATATATACACACACACAATAGAAGTCATCTCAGTATTTCATATATATATATATATATATATATATATATAAATAATAAATATTGTCTCTAATAATATTTTATATATATATATATTATATATATATATATATATATATATATATATACTCACACACACACACACACACACATATACATGCAAAAATGGTTACAGACATTCTAGCTTAACCTGAAAAATCACATAAATAGAGTTCAATAAACACGTATGCAAATTCACATAAATCAGCGGAGACGTCCATAAACCATCACACACACTGTAAAAATAATATAAGAAAAATATATATAAATAAAAGAAAAAGATAATAGGCGAGTGATGCAATTGTAAATTCTGTTTAACAATAATGTTTAATTACTTATATAGGAACTTATGTTCTTTCAGATCCATTAATCAAATTTTCAAGAAATTTCTTAAAATAGGCATGGGAATATATTTTAGAAGAAACCAATAATCTAAGTCAAGTTGAATTATGATTGAACACTGTATTTCATTTTCTGAATTTTTAAATATTTTTTTTCAAATTTTCGTTTTCCATTCTTTTTGAAAGTCAATCCACATCAGAATTTTTTTCTTTTTACCCTTTTTTTTTTGCACTACCTTTGGTGCTGAATAAAGGTCTGTAACCATTTCCACTAGATTATTTTTTCTCAAATATATAATGTGACTGTTTCTCAAAGTTTCAACAGCTTGCAAAAAGATTAACATCTAGAACAGTTCATGATGATAACCATGCATACACAAACATAGATGGATGCAAATGTTAATGTGTGCATAACTATGTGTATGTATTTATGTATGTATGTATGTATGTATATGTGCATGTGATTATGAATGAGTATGTTCATGGGTGTATGATTAAGGATGTGTATGTATATGTGTATGTGATATTGGATATCTATCTAACAAGTGTGTGATTATGAAGGGGCATGAATGTGTAAGATTATTCCCAATTATAAATTTGGCTTGAAATTAAATAAAATAAAAATAGTATCTTATATCTTTGTAATAGTTTTTTCACAAATTTCTCTATGATTTTCAGCTCTCAATGAAGACAACCAATCCAATTCTTGGCCAGATAAGAGTGTATAAGATTCTTAATGGCATGTATGAAGAATCTCATTGAAATCTATATGATGAACACATATTCTCAATGGCAAACACAAATGGATTTTAAAAAGAAATTACTTTTTATGCAAGAATCTCACAGAAAATAAGAAGTTTGCTGACGTTTTTATCCAGCAAATAAATTTTCCTAATATGAACAAAACTAATGAGGTATGCAGTTTACTCTAAGTAAATTAGGACAGGTAGAGATAAGTCCCTTGATCAAGGCCATTATTTAGAGAACAAAGTTGAACTGAATAGAATAAGTATGAAGCTTAAAATTAAGTAGTGGGGTCAATATGTTTGACTAAACACTTCAAGGTGATGTCCCAGTATGACTGCAGTCCATTGACTGAAATAAGTAAAAAGATTATATATATATATATATAAAACGATAGGCTTCTTTCAGTTTCTATCAACCAAATCTACTCACAAGGCTTAGGTTAGCCCAAAGCTATAGTAGAAGAACTTGGCCAAGGTGCCACACACCGAGATTCAATTTATCAAATAAAAAAACAAAATTTTAATGTATAGTTAAAAGGTTCGTTTTCACAAATAAATCATGTAATAACAGTAGGAAGATGTTTCCATGTTATTTATATTTATATATATGTTTTACCATATGTTATTATTATTATTATTATTATATATTTATTTTTTTATTGCTCAGAGAAGTAAGAGGCAGCACTCTGTCCCTTGTAAGAAAATTTCTTCACTGATGACAAACCACACCAAAGTTGATAACAAAATCACTTTCTAGTAGTGGTATAGCCAATTTTTAAAGTTAGGGAGAGTGAGCACACAAAAAAAAAGGTACCATAACACATACTAAACCATTTTTAACTCATATCTCTTATACTATGCAAAATATTTCATTAATTATAATATACGTAATTGTATTCTACATTCATTAATTTCATGTTTTAGTAACAAATGTCATTATGTATGAGACTTACAACTACTGATATATGAAAAAGATGAAACTCTACGGGATTTGTTTCAGTTTTTCAGATGATGTTAGCAGTCACCAACACATCACAGGAAATTGAGCAGACAGTTCAAAAACACAAGAGGTTGGTCAAATAGTTATGACTCTGGAAAGTTCTTCCAAAGCCAGGCGAATAACAAAAAAAAATAATAAAATAAAAAGAGATTCAACTTTTATCACACAAATGAACTAAGGAGTTTTAAAAAATTGTTGAAAAGGTGGCTGATTTTGAAAACTGTGTTTGAGAGAAATGATCATTCCCTTTGCTCCCTTATTAGTTATGTCGTTAGTTTCTAGTTTTAAAATCCTTAAATAGCCTTCAAGTAAAACAGTGTAACTGGAAATGTTGCTAAATATATCAGGAACCAACATAACATGTCTGGTAGTCTGGTAGTTAGAGCTGCATAATGATAGGGCAACAAACCCACGTTAGAATGGAAAATCTAGTGACAATAACAAAGGCATTGGTAGCAACAATACATTGTTGAATAGATGGAACTTCTAAGAGAATATTATAAATTCAGGATCATTAAATATCTGTAGTTCCATGCAAGCAAACGCATATTCAAGCCATATGAACTTGAACAAATTCAGTTTTCCTTTTACTTTGTACAGGATTTTTCTTTGTATCAAATGCATTTTTCATACTACAGAAACATATCAAAGATATTTCAGTAACTTGACATGGGAGTGCTATCTAGCTATTAACTATCTCACTACCTATAAATTTCTCATAGCCTACTTTTACATTATGCAGCCTTTACTAGAACTTGTAGTTCCTTTTTATAAATTCAATATATGTAATGTGCATAGTCATTGTCTAGTGTTTATAATACTTGCTGGCTTTCTTGACTCATCAACACGGTTCATAACGCAATGTCATATATCTAGTGACTCATACTTGTGTTTCTCATCAAAGCTCTAATTTACCAATCCAGCTATCATAAATCTGGATGAACATTATCTACTGTCTTCTATAGGCCTGTATTGACTAAAGCCACTTACTTGGATGGATCTAGAAGACAAAAACTGAGAGAGAGAAGATGAGTAATTTTATGTTTCCTAAGTCTATTTGTGCCTTTTGCCAGCTGGTTGTAAACAACAGCTGTGCTAAAAGTGTCATTTGTTTGCAGTACTCTATGAACGCATGGGTCTGGTCTTCTTCACATATCTTGATATGTCGCCTGACCTTTGTAAACAAAAGGAACATTTTGGAGTCATTTGTTACCAGTTCTCCACAGGCGCAGGAGTGGCTGTGTGGTAAGTAGCTTGCTAACCAACCACATGGTTCCGGTTTCAGTCCCACTGCGTGGCATCTTGGGCAAGTGTCTTCTACTATAGCCCCGGGCCGACCAATGCCTTGTGAGTGGATTTGGTAGACGGAAACTGAAAGAAGCCTACCGTATATATGTATATATATATATGTGTGTGTGTGTGTGTGTGTGTGTGTGTGTGTGTGTGTGTGTGTGTGTGTGTGTGTTTGAACCCCTACCATT